>NC_090021.1:156237069-156537069 GCF_037176765.1 Anolis sagrei
GTCTTCAAAGGCAACCCCAAGTAGAGCGCGTTGCAGTAATCTATGCGGGATGTAACCAGAGCGTGGACTACTGTGGCCAAGTCAGACTTCCCAAGGTACGGGCACAGCTGGTGCACAAGTTTTAGTTGAGCAAATGCTCCCCTGGTCACCGCCGAAACCTGGGGTTCCAGGCTCAGCGATGAATCCAGGATCACACCCAAGCCAGCATGACTGCATGGAGTGCTCTGACCTTCCTGCTGAAGCAGTACCTATTGATCTACTCACATTTGCATGTTTTTGAAATGGATTTGGGTCGGATTTGAACCACCGACCTTCTGATCAGCACGTTCAGCAGTTCATTGGCTTAACCCACTGTACTGTTACCACTCTTTTTAAAATCAGAAGTAATAATTTCTAGGTCTTCTAAGATGACTCTATCACTGACTTTCAATTAAAGTTAGTAACAGAAATACACTGGAGGATCTAGATATTTGTGCCATCGCGCTTAGGGGCTATTAGTCTTAATGAAGAAGGGATGGATGTGGCACCTTTCCCCCAAGGGATTGCTTCTTGCCCTCCTATAGGAAACTGGAACTCCCAAAAACCCAAAACACTGTAAATAGCTCAAGATAAGTTTTATTTATCACAAAGTCATTTCTTCAAAGCAATAAGCTGGAAAACTTTAGAGGGGTGAAGGAAAACATACGTTACAGTCTCAATCAGTCCTGGGTCCAAGGGGTTTGAAAATGAGAGCCTCACCAAGTTTCCTCTTTCATCAATGGCTGTGAATGCCGGAGCAGACCACAACTCCAGTTCAGATGGCCTATGTTTTGAAGACTTAGGATCTTCCTCTGGTGCCAAAAGAACCAGCTTGAAGGCGCTTGGGAACTCCTCAAGGACGATCTGGACATAAAGCATGAGTCCCAAGGGTAAAAACCTCAGAACTTATGCTAAGAGGTAATTTAAATCAGAGTCCTTTGGAATCAAGTCTTTTACTCACGTCCATGTGGTATGAACTCTGACGGCAGAATGAAGAAGAAAAGGGAAGCTCTCCCCTCCTGCAGGAAGAGGTGGAGCCAAACAGTACTGATTGACAGCTATAAGCAACCAATCCATACAACTATACATAAGCTGGGTAAAAAGGGACAGGATTAAGCATGATACAAGTTTAAATCTTACAACTAACTGTTCCATACATAGGTGGCGCCACTCACGCTGTCACAATATTCCTAGAGAGAACATTTTAATCAAATCTGTGATTAATTACATTTGCAAATGTAAGTCAAACCTGTAAATGTGGAGGGCTAATTGTACTTGCTGAGGCATTGAGGAGCATGCATGTCTCATCTAGCTTGCTATGGGAACCAAGAGTTATCGCCACAGTTGGTTCTGCTTTGTTTCAATTTCCCTTCTGTTGGATCTGTCTATTTATCTAGCCAGTAAATGCCACATTTTCTAAAAGAAAAGTCATTTAATTATTCACATTAAAAGAAAATCACCCCACTTTAGTAAAATGTAGTAAAGTCTGCTAAAACATTCTAAAACATTCAAAATTATACCCTAAAACATGTTAGTAAACAAATTTAGTACAACTGTGACCAGGCAATACCAGCATGTGATCAAGAGTTTTGTTTTTAGGGGGGAATGAGGACTGGAGGGGGAGGGGGTGGGTACGATCCCGGACCTTTGGGCTCCGGGAGCCCAAAATGTTCAGGATAGCAAATGGGGACTCACCCCCCGGTTGCTCCTACAACTACCTGGAAGTGAGTCCCCACAGGCCTAATACCCTATTAGACCCAGGCCTTTCAGGAAGGCCCTGATCTAATGAGGTATCTAATTAATTCAGTTTTACCGGAGGAGTTGTTTGGACACCGCTGGCTGGTAAAACTGAGACAGATTCTGGATGGGTCCTAAATAATCTGAAATTTATATAGTGTAACAGAGCACTTTTTCATGTCAGGAGCTTGAGAAACTGCAAGTCGCTTCTGGTGTGAGTGAATTGGCCATCTGCAAGGACATTGCCCAGGGGATGCCTGGATATTTTGATGTTTTATCATCCTTGTGGAAGGCTTTTCTCATGTCCCCACATGGGGAACTGTAGCTGATAGAGGGAGCTCATCCGCACTCTTGCGGATTTGAACCTCCAACCTGTCGGTCTTCAGTCCAGCCGGCACAAGGGTTTAACCCATTGCACCACCGGAGGATCCTAACAGAGCACTGAAATGGTTGTGCATTTGCCTTATCAGCAAATCTTGTTTGGGCAGCAGCTCTGACCTTTCTTCATTCCACCTCTACATCTCACCATTCACACCTATAATAAGGCAGGAAGCTTCCTGTCTTTTATTCCGAATACATAAAATATATTTTAGCCCATCTTTAGTCCTACTATTGAATGGATGGGAATTCCCATTGCATGAAGGGGAGCTTCCCCACACCCACCTCTGCAGAGCAAATGGCAAATATTGTAATTCTGGTACAGATTTCAACAGGGAGCTAATAGTTAAATCGTGCATACTACACTCTGAATGAGCATATCCTGAACTTCCTGTTTTTAATGTTTCAAATTTCTGGTTTTAATGTTTTGTTTTTTAAAAAACTCTGATTTTAATGTTTCAGTGTTTTACATTTCTGGTCTGTGACTGCCCTCACTACCTCTGAGGATGCTTGCCATAGATGCAGGTGAAACGTCAGGAGAGAATGCCTCTAGAACATGGCCATATAGCCTGAAAAAACCTATAACACCCCAGTGATTCCGGCCATGAAAGCCTTCGACAATACATTGAAATAATAAAATTCATTCATACTACATTCCCCCCATAGTAGTGTCCTGATCCAGATCAGGCACCTTTTACTCAAATGTTATTTTATTTTTTTTTTAAAAAAGTAACTCACTGCATTTGTAATTGCATTAATGATGTACCATCTAGTTTCCTGAGAGATGGGAAAGACTGTGCGAAGGAGGCTCTGTGTGGAATTGCTGCTTCTCCTTTTGGATCTCTGTTGCAGAAATCCCAACTGAATGGAACTGAAGACTTATTTTCCTTCTTTCAAAAATTTCCAAACCCATTAATGTCAAATAGTCCACTGACATTGCAATCTTCACATGTCATCAGCTGCTGGATTGCAGCTCATATTTTCCACACATTTTGGCATCCCTGTGTGGAGCTGCCAATCAATAGCTGCAACATGCCATTCTTCAAGTGCCAAGTCTGCCAGTCGGCACCCTGAGTGTTAGGATGGTTTGTCATTGTTGCACACAAGAACACTTTCCAGGATTGTCAAATCATCTGCAATAAGTGAAAGAAACAGAACTGGATGGAGAAAAGTTTTGTATATTCAGATCTTTCTGAATTTCTGGACTATCTTCTGACATAACAGGTATTCACAGAAATGTCTCACATTCTTACCTATCCGCTTGATGAATGAGAACTCTCCTTGTCACCAAGCACAGCTTTAGACCTATTGGCATATACTTCCCCTCTGCTCAAAAATCATGGCCAAGTGTTTCAAACAACAGCCTCTCATTCAAAAAGAAAACAAAACAAACTCTGTGTTTGGGCCTGTCTTGCATTTGTATCACAAAGGAAATCTAAATGCCAACATTTTTGTCATCTCCGATTTTTCTATTATTTTATATTTTTAAAAGCATGATTTGTTAAGGAACTGGATTAAGTTTAATCAGAAGCTTCAGATTTTTGTTAGAACCAAGTATTATGTTTCATAGAATTACTCTTTGGTAGTCTGTAAACGTGTTCTAGTGAAACAGCTTGCTCAGATTCTTTTCTGTATTTACAGCAGCAAAGCTTGTTAAAAGTGCCTCTGTTCCGAGGCTCTTTCACTCCAACATATGCCTCCGCTTCCAAGGGTAATGAACTCTTTTATAATAAATGTCCAGCCATAACGTGAACAATCCTCAGCTTCCAGGAACCACCTCATAATTATGTGGCTCACTATTGCATGTCAGAGGGTTGTTTTGCCTTTAATATTTGATGAAGAAATTCAGATTCCTGACAGTAAAAGTATTTAACCCAAAGGACCTAGAACCCAGACTATTTTTTTCTGTAAAGTAGCCATTGAGCTACACATTTGAATGCCATTGCAGTCCCTTGTGCATACTCATGCTCTTTGATACTCTCTCTAAGTAGATTCAACCACATGCTGTCCAGATGGAAACCTGGCTGAATCATTACATTATATTGAAATAACCCAATGCCACCTGTTTTGCTTGGGGTTCTTGCCAACATTTCCCCATAAAACATTTATTTTGCTAATATTTTAGTTGGTCACCACAGAAGGGCACTTGAAGTTAAAGATTTACCATGTGTGCAGCCACTCTGAACTGACCTTCTGAAAAAAAATACATTGGGGGGGGGGGCAGCAATGGTTGCTCAGAACTAGCAAATCATATATTTTAATACTTACATGTTCATTCCACATTATATATTGTTGTTCTGCAGAAATAAAAAGCCAAGTTCCACTTCAATGGAAGTCTGTTTCAGATGAAATAGCATTGGTATACCAATGCAGAATTTGAAATAAATAATGTATGCTGTCATCCAGGAGCTGTGGTGCCACAAGGGAAGAACTTGGGTTAGAGGTCCAACCTCACTCGTTTCCAAGGTTGTAAGGCCAACTTGACATATTTTTGAAATAATATGTATTACCAATTTAATACAACCACCTTCCAGGCCCGTAGCCAGGATTTCGATTTGGGGGGGGGGGAGGGGGGCTGAGTTTTTTTCAGGGGGGGGGGGTTCGGGAAAGCTGAGTTTCGGGGGGGGGCTGAGTCTGAGTGAAAGAGGGTCTACCCTAGCAAACCTTTTGTATCATTACCCCAATACCCCCATGCATATGGGATATATTGAGTATGGTGATCAGATCATGATATGAATAAACATAACAGTTTAAATAATGCACCAGTAAGGCCTTTTCGCGAACCACCATGAGAATTTTGGGGGGGGGGGCTGAAGCCCCTCAAGCCCCCCCCCCCCCGGCTACATGCCTGCCATCTTCATAAGACCGTAAAATTTAGATCTTGTGTTCCAAGCTCATCTTGACACTCTAAGATTAAGATGTGCCATGGGTCAGCAATGAGTAAACAATAAGTGTGCCCTGGGCAACAGCTACTACTTTACATGCCCCAAAGAAATGAACAGTATGTGTGCAGGAAAACTGGACATGGACTTATTTCGTTTCATTGGAATGAGCTTCTGACGATTCATTAGAAATAGCCCACATTACAGTGTGTCCTCTGTTGAGAAAGAATGTGACGAAGTCCTCTCATTGTCCTTCCCTTTGTTTCTGATCTAGTTGTTCATCCATGATGTCCCAAAATGTCATTCTCCTCCCAGTGAATCTTGTGTGTCCAAATAAAACATAAGGCCCTTTACTGTAAGGGATAGAAAAAGGAGTTCAGAAAATACTCTATTTTTGACTTCTGCATGAAAAGCAGGCTTATATTGTCTACACCAGGGGTTCTCAAACTAAGGCCCGGGGGCCGAATACGACCCACCAAGGTCATTTACCCGGCCCTCGCTCAGGGTCAACCTAAGTCTGAAATGACTTGAAAGCACATAACAACAACAACAACAATCCTATCTCATCAGCCAAAAACAGGCCTACACTTCCCATTGAAAAACTAATAAGTTAATGTTTGTTAAAATTGTTCTTCATTTTAATTATTGTATTGTATTTTGCACTACAAATAAGATATATGCAGTGTGCATAGCATTTGTTTCTTTTTTTCCCCCAAATTATAATCTGGCCCTCCAACAGTTTGAGGCACTCTGACCTGGCCCTCTGTTTAAAAAGTTTGAGGACCCCTGCTGTAAGGGATATAAAAAGGAGTTCAGAAAGTACTCTATTTTTCACTTCTGCATGAAAAGCAGGCTTATATTGTCTACACCAGGGGTCCTCAAACTAAGGCCCTGGGGCCGGATACGACCCTCCAAGGTCATTTACCCGGCCCTCGCTCAGGGTCAACCTAAGTCTGAAATGACTTGAAAGCACATAACAACAACAACAACAATCCTATCTCATCAGCCAAAAGCAGGCCTACACTTTAGCTGATAAGTCCTGCAAGGCACGGACTTCAGGTGGCAGAGTATTCCAGAGTGATGGTGCCACTGCTGTAAAGGCTCTGCGTCTGGTTGCTGTTAGACGCAAGGTCTTGACACTGGGAATTTCCAACAAATCTTGGTCCTCAGACCGGAGGGATCTCTCGGGTTGGTAGGGGGTGAGGCGGTCCCTCAGGTACATCGGCCCCAGACCATGCAAGGCCTTAAAGGTGAGTACCATCACTTTGAAAGTGATCCGGTGCTCAATTGGTAACCAATGCAGCTGTAGTAAGATTGGTGTTATGTGGCATCTCATTGGAATTCCCGCAAGAAGCTGAGCAGCTGCATTTTGTATCAACTTGAGCTTCTGGATCACTGACAGAGGAAGGCCAATGTAGAGGGCGTTACAGTAGTCCAGTCTTGAGATGACCGTAGCCTGGATCACCGTAGCTAGGTCGTCCCTGGACAGGTAGGAGGCCAGCCGTCTAGCCTGCCGCAGATGAAAAAAGGAGGTTCTGCTAACGGCGGAGACCTGGGCCTCCATCGTCAGCAGAGGGACCAAAAGGACTCCCCGACTCTTTACCAATGATGACGGGCGTAGCGCCTCACCATCCAGGGTAGGCAGCTGGATATCCTCACTGCCCGGCTGACCCAGCCATAGGATCTCCGTCTTTGCTGGATTCACCCTCAACCTGCTGGCATGCAGCCATCCAGTAATGGCCTCGAGGCACTGATGGAAATAATCGGGTACAGAGTCCGGTTGGCCTTCCATCTTCAGCACCAGCTGAGTGTCATTGGCGTACTGGTAACACTCAAGCCCAAAATCTCGAACCAGCTGAGCAAGTGGTCGCATATAAATGTTAAACAACAGAGGGGAGAGAATGCCCCCTGAGGAACCTCACAAGATAGAGGAATAGGAATTCATTCTTTTTTTTCTTCAAATTATAATGCGGCCCTCCAACAGTTTGAGGGACTGTGAACTGGCCCCCTGTTTAAAAAGTTTGAGGACCCCTGCTCTAGTCAATGGTTAAATGGATAACTGTCAAAGATATAGCAATGGGATGGGGAACTGAGGACATTGCCACTTCAAATAAGAATTCTGCTTCCCAATGAACATTTCCCTAAGTCCCAAAATTTCTAGAATTGTAGGTAATTGCTAATAACTACTCTTATATTTGTCATGTTTGCATTCCCTTGGTAACTCTGCCTGTCTAAACTGTATATACAAATCCTCAAATAAAGCTGTAAATATTGCAACTCTAGAAATTTGGGGGTTGGAGGGCTATTTCATCACAAGAGGCAGAATTCATATTGAACAGCAAGAAAGATTATTATTATTATTATTATTATTATTATTATTATTATTATTACCCATGATAATGATCCAAACCTGGCCAATCCATAGTAGAAACTTTCTCTCTCTCTCTCTCTCTCTCTCTCTCTCTCTCTTTTTTTTTTTTTTTGCAGTAAAAATTACATGTGTTTATACACGATTTGGTGGAGCTTTATTGAAAGCTGAAGCCTGAGTCCCTTCTAGTATTTCTGCCTAATGCAGGGAAGACCACAAGCCAATTTCTGGCTATGCATAATTTAAATCTGGCCTGTGGATTGGCTGAACCCTATTTTTATGTAATCTCTTGTGAGCAATACAACAAAAGAGCAGTGCCAGAATGATCTATTTTATGTGTTGTCGAAGGCTTTCATGGCCAGAATCCATTTATCTGGATTCCAGCCACAAAAACCCAGTGTTCTATTTTACATCTCAGTTAAAGGTATTGCTCTCCCTTTATGTATCTGATTGACACACAGTAGAGCACAGGGAAGGTTAAAGATTTGGGGGGTTTGCCTCTTCCTCTAGGTCCATAAGCAGAAGCCAACCTGACTAGAAGTATATATAATTGAGGGGCACAGGGCAGATCAAGTTGCTACATATAATTCTGTCTTTCACTACAGAATTACATGGGAATGGCCAGTGGGGACTGCCATTGCTGGCTTTCCTCAATAAGAGGGTTGAATGAAAAGTAATGCCTCCACCTTCGTTACTTGGGTTTGGATGGGAATATTTTAATAAATCAAATGCAGAAATGGTCCTCAGAATGTGCTCTTTAACTACCACTATTCACTTTTTCCACATAATCACCAGGCAATTGGATATATTTCTGCCAACGATGAACAAGTTTTCTGAAGCCGTCATGGAAGAAGTCGACACTCTGTTTCCGCAACCAGTGTCTCACAGTTCTCTCAACATCTTCATAAGAACCATAATGATGTCCCCGCAGATCTTCTTTCATTATCATGAACAGATAGAAGTCAGACGGTGCTAAATTTGGATTGTATGGAGGGTGACGTACAATGGTGAGATCCAGTCTCTGAAGTTTCAAGTCTGTGTGTTTTCATTTCAGCATCCTGGGTACCCATCATGCACATTGCTGTCATAGGACGTCCAACTCTTTGTTCATCATGCAAGTCAGATGTTCCCACCTCCACATCTTTAAACTTACTCACCCAATGACGCACAGTACCCACATCAACACAATCACCATAAACAGCCTGCATTCTCTGATGAATCTCCTTTGGGGTGACACCTTCTGCTGTCAAGAATTCAATGACTGCACGTTGCTTAAGTCGCATTGACTGACCATCTGTGCAAGGTTCCATACTTTTCACTTTAACAACACAACAATTCAATGCTAAGGCTTCCAGCCAAAATGGAACTGTAGAGGAGAGTCTACTGAACAAGTCAGTACCTGCCACATACCAGTACTGCCATCTGTTGAGGAGTTACGAAAGTGGAGGCATTACTTTTCATTCAACCCTCGTATCATCCAGCATTGAGGAAACTTTCTCACACCTATATAATGGCAGGATTGGTCATAAGCAAAATCATTCTATCCCATTCTCCTTCCAATCCAAGTTCTGGTTCAGCCCAAGAGAGCTGCTGCTCCAGAAACACTAAGCCAAGAAGCAAGAAAATGCTGGTGAAGTCCCATCAGACCTAGCCAACAGAATCAGTAGTGAGATTTGCAGTGGGAATGGAAATAATATTTGAAAATGTTTAGAAAATGCTCAAAAACACATTTTCAAGTGTTAAAAAAACCCAAAAAGAAGAATTCTGAAGTGATGAGAATTTTTGCAGTTTGAGACCTCCCTCTGTGCAAAATTCACACATGTTTACTTTGTGCGAAAGCAGCACAGAAGTATGTTCTACAGAGAAAAAGGTGCTTCCTGCACACAAAATATTGTATCTGGAGATTTATTCTGTGCAAAATGCTTATATGATGGAGTTGTACCAAAAACACCATGCAGAAGAATGCTTTCTGAGTATTTTTTTTATTTTCTGCATAATTAGACTGATGAGGTTTTGTAGATGTCCTCTCTCATTAGATTATGACCTCTTTCTCAACTTGTATCTGTGTCCCAAAGTGACTAAATGAACAGGACAAAGCAAAATTATGTATTCCTCTTCCTGCAGGCATTCCTTGATTATTAGTTTTATGCCATATACTAGCCGTCCCCTGCCATGCGTTGCTGTGACCCAGTCTGGTGATCTGGAAAATAAAATAATGAGAAAGTGTTGGTTTCTAATATATGTAATTTATTTATGCTTGTGGGTAAACAGTATTTCTTGTTTTTTCTTTGTCAGTATTGATGTAGAGATTGTCTGGTTTGCCTACTCTGGAATATGCAACATATAATTGTCCTTCTTTAGGGGTCCCTTTCGGATCTATGATACTATATATATATATCTGTGTGCAAATCATATATATCATCTCTATCTATGACTGGATGGCTCTTTGTCAGGAGGGCTTTGATTACATTTTCTTGCCCTGGTGAAGGGAGTTGAACTGGATGGCCTTTCTGTTGGTCATGGGGATTCTGTGTGGGAAGTTTGGCCCAATTTTGTCATCCGTGGGGTTCAGAATGCTCTTTGATTGTAGGTGAACTATAAATCCCAGAAACTACAACTCTCAAATGTCAACATCTATTTTCCCCAAACTCCATGTTCATATTTGGGCATATGGAATATTTGTGCCACGTTTAGTCCAGATCCATCATTGTTGGAGTCCACAGTGCTCCCTGGATATAGGTGAACTACAACTCCCAAACTCAAGGTCAATGCCCACCAAACCCTTCTAGTGTTTTCTGTTGGTCATGGGAGTCCTGTATGCCACGTTTGGTTCAACTCCATCATTGGTAGAGTTCAGAATGCTCTTTGATTGTAGGTGAACTATAAATCCCAGCAACTGCAACTCCCAAATGTCAAGGTCTATTTCCCCCAAGCTCCATCTGTGTTCATATTTGGGCATATTGAATATTCGTGCCAAGTTTGGTCCTGATCTATCATTGTTTGAGTCCACAGTGCTCTCTGGATGTGGGTGAACTACAACTCGCAACCTCAAGGTCAATGTCCACCATACCCTTCTGGTGTTTTCTGTTGGCCATGGGAGTCCTGTATGCCACTTTTGGTTCAATTTCATCGTTGGTGGAGTTCAGAATGCTCTTTGATTGTAGGTGAACTATAAATCCCAGCAACCACAACTCCCAAATGACTAAATCTTTTTTTTTTTTAGTGAAAGACATACATTGGGTTGTTAGGTGTATGCTTTCCAAATTTGGTGCCAATTATAGGTGAACTATAAATCCCAACAACTACAACTCCCAAATGACAAAATCATAATTTTTGATTGATGGTCACTCCTTGTGTAGTGAGACATTTTGTTGCCAAATTTGGTGTGATTTCATTCATTGGTTCTTTTGTTTTTAAGGTACTCACTATGCACAGAGCATTTATATATATATAGATTTCTGACCACAACCCATCATATCTTGTTGGATGAAGCCTAAACCGACAGAACACTCTGCAAGAAATCAGAAAATAAATATAGGCATGCATTTTGATCCCAGCTCTGTTTAAGCAAAAATATTCTAATTTCTAAAAAAAAAAGTATAGAAATGTGATTTCTATTTATTTAAGTCATCCTGAAACTCATGGCGATTACAGTATCTGATTAAGGATCAGAAGCAAAAGTAAAGTACCCATTTGACAGTTTCTATTCACAGGCCAATATCCTCCCCAAAGACAGATAATTATATAATTAAGCTATCTATTTCTCTGTCTATGTACTATACACAAAGGGAACTGACACACAATGAATCCTGTTAAGCTTTTGTTCAATCTATGAAATACTGAGTAATCACCTTTTTTTATGAAAGCGCTTGACCTTTAAATTGATATTCTCCTCCCCCCAACAGATTATAATGACTCTTCAAAGCGGTATTGAATGTACTGCTGCCTAATCCAGGGAGAGAATTGCCCATTAGTCACTTTTAGAATTTTGTATCCATAGGTGACTGATTATTGCAAAGGAGGCCAAGGGTGGCTTATTTAACTACTGTGAATGCCATTGCTTTCCCTTCATTAAAAAGGAAACAACAAAGTATAAATTCTTGTGCTACTCACACTGTTGGGTTGATTGTCTTGTGAATATCACTTATACATTTCATCCACGCTCAGAGCCCAAAAGGTTTGAAGGATGAAACGAATCAAGACTCTGAATGTGAAGAAATTCTGAACTATTAACTCTGTAATGTCGAAGGCTTTCATGACCGGAATCACTGGGCTGTTGTAGGTTTTTTTGGGCTATATGACCATGGCCTAGAGGCATTCTCTCCTGACGTTTCACCTGCATCTATGGCAAGCATCTCTTCTGAGGATGTTTGCCATAGATGCAGGTGAAACGTCAGGAGAGAATGCCTCTAGACCATGGCCATATATCCCGAAAAAACCTACAACAACCCTATTAACTCTGTGTCTCCTGACCCATAAGGATTTCTCTTTACTAGTAAATGTGCATTATATCCTTTACTAGAGGGCTGAGAAACAGTGATTATTTCCTTCACATGTTGCAGGGACAATAGCACACAGTCTTATAATATGGGACACAAATTATAACTTTATATTGATTTTGTATCCCCTATACTTCTCATTTCTGTTACTGAAATTGGGAGAACGTCATAGTGGTATAATAGAATATAGTTTTTTATTTCGTATCAAAAACATTGCATAAATTAGTATAAAACTGATAAAAATAGAAGGAGAGCATGTGACTAAATATCCTTTGACCAAACACGGGCAACAGCAATGGCATTGTATTGTCGAAGGCTTTCATGGCCGGAATCACTGGGTTGTTGTAGGTTTTTTCAGGCTATATGACCATGGCCATATAGCCCGAAAAAACCTACAACAACCCAGCAATGGCATTGTCTGTAGCCTCTAACAACTCTTCCTCTGTACAGGAGGCAGGGCATAGTGGACAAGCATACAGATGCGGAGTTGTCTGTTCTGCTACACAGTCACACAAGGTGTGGGATTATTCTAGGTAGTGCCATTTTGCCATTTTGCCCACTCCACTTCTGAGTCTGTTCAGGGACTTCCAGGTTGCCCATTCTTGGTTTGCTCCCAGAGGAAGACCCTCACGGGGGGCCATCCAGTTGGGATTTCCTGGTCTAGCTGCCCAGAGGGATACCCTTGCTGTTGCTGGAGGGACGCCAAGAGGAGTGGTAGTTCTCCTAAAGCTTTTCCTTGATTTGAGTCTACTGGGAGGAGGCTGGTAGCCATGTAGTGGGTGGCTTTCACAGTGTTCAAATTTATTTCTCTCACATTTAGCAGCAACTTCCCGCCGCACATCGGGGGGGGGGGCAATGCCAGCTTGCTTGTAGAGTTTATCAACAGGTGTAGGTTTAAGACATCCTGTGATTATTCTGCATGTTTCATTGAATGCTATGTTCACCTACTTTGCATGGGCAGACTTATGCCAAACAGGGCAGGCATACTCAGCAGTTGAGTAAGACAAGGCTAGGGCTGGCTAATGTTCTTATTAATTTTGGGTCTGAACTCCATGTGCTGCCAGAAAGATTCCACAGGATGTTATTACATGCAGTTACTTTGTGCTTGGAGTTCAAGCAATGTTTCCTATCAAACTTTCCCAATCCTGCGAAGCTGGTTTGGAAGAGCAGTTTGCCTCCTCCCACGAAGGGAGAGAAATATAGTTCGAGTTGGAACTATTTAAAGGGGGCGGAGCCAGTCTCTGCCACTGGCCCAGCCCCCTTCCTCAGTCTGGTGCCGAAGGTCGACCCACCACTCCCGCCCTTTAAACAGTATATTAGGGTTGCCAATGGGGGGCTGGGTAGGAATTTTTTCCCTCCTAAGTTCTAGGAGGGTTTTTTGCCTACCCTATACTGTTGCAAGGCAAATGGGGATGGTGTGACATTAAATAGGTGGTGGCAGTAAACAGTTAGAAAAAAGCTAAAATTTGATATACGCCCAAGGCCATTAACTAAAACACTCACTTAAGGTTCAATTTGATGAGGTGAGGGGAATTCTAATGGCCCAGAAATAGAGAGAATATAGTCTCAGTTACACTGAGAGAGACTTCTCTGACCCATTTCCTTCAGAGGTTGCCTGGGTTGGGTGTCCAAGGGACCCAGGTGTTTTGCCCTAACTAGCTGAGGGGTAGGCCAGACAGGGGAGCTACCTCGGCTTTGCCACCAAATGCAAGATTCATAGATTTAGATCCAGTCAAAGTTAAACAGATAACAATTAATAAAAGTTGCCCATATTTTAAACCCAAATATTTGTGTGTGGTTTCGTTATTTCGGGGGTTGGCAGGCAAATGCTATTGTTCAATCTAAGGTAGAATATAGAAAAGTTGCTGTTTACAGAATTGGCACAGAAATGGATTTCTCTACCAATAATGTATTGCTATATGTTATCTCAAGTGACTGGACTGACCTTGAAGGAGCTGGGGGTGGTGACGGCCGACAGGGAGCTCTGGCATGGGCTGGTCAATGAGGTCACGAAGAGTCGGAGACGACTGAACAAATGAACAACAACAAATATGTTATCTCTGTTACAATCCTTGTTATTAATACTTTTATTCAAGAAAAAGACAACATAAAACACACATGTAAGCTTTTTAAATTTATAAAACTATCCAAATTACACATCTACATACTTCTTAACTATAACATACTAACTATAAAAAACACACAAAAAGAAGGGGAAAATGAAACAAAAAAGAACTACAAACTTCCCACATTCTGTCTGATGGTTGTTATCCCTTATTAGTCCACTCCCTCTAAATCAGTGGTTCTCAGCCTGTGGGTCCCCAGATGTTTTGGCTTTCAACTGATAAACTGACTGGGATTTCTAGGAGTTGTAGGCCTAAGCACCTGCAGACCCACAGGCCGAGAACCACTGTTCTAAATGATAACACACTTCTACTTTAGGCAATACTCTAATGCAGTGGTTCTCAACCTGTGGGTCCCCAGATGTTTTGGCCTTCAACTCCCAGAAATCCTAACAACTGGTAAACTGGCTGGGATTTCTGGGAGTGATAAGCCAAAACATCTGAGGAGCCACAGGTTGAGAACCACTGCTCTAATAATTCATGACCACACATCTATTTTAGATAATACTCTGCTAATTCACAATTACAGTTCTATTTTAAGCTATACTCTGTTAATTCATGAACCCCACAGAGGATAAATAAATGCTTCCCTCATTGTTGTGAAAAGGGGATGAACAGGTCCCAATTTTTCTTAAAATTAGTCAAAGATTTCTTCTTAATCAGCATAGTCAATTTGTCCATCTCAGTTAACTTACAGATCTTCATCAGCCATTCTTCTTACATTGAGAAAATGGGTTCCTTCCACCTGAGCCAGGGGCGGCTCAACCCATTACGGAAAGTAAACATTTGCAGTATAGTTGATTTTGCCCAGGGGCACTCTTGAGTGGCTCTTGGGGGAAAATAGACCTTGACATATGCGAGTTGTAATTACTGGGATGTATAGTTCACCTACAATCAAAGAGCATTCTGAACTCCACCAGTGATGGAATTGACCCAAATATGGCACACAGAACTCCCACGACGAACAGAAAATATATATCAGTGATTGGTTAGGGGGAGGGACACGCCAAAATACTGTTTGCTTACCGTTGAAAATCACCTAGGGCCGCCTCTGACCTGAGCATACAATTTTTGGCAGCAGTTATCATATATTATAACATCTTCCCATTTTTTCTTCTAGATTGTCATCCAGCAAAACTTCATCATAAATTTAACCTTAACGATATCTGCAAGCATCACATATATTTAATTCTAATATTTCTGGGTCTTTCCAGAAGACCACAACAATCTGATTTTTAATGCTTTGAGATTACGAATCTGACCTGGAAGAGCACTCATCCAGAGTACAACCCATCAAGAAGGGTTTTCAATGGGGAGTAACTTGTAAAATACAAATTTATCACATCCAACTGCTTCGCAGATATAAGTCCTGGAACTGCAAGTGTTGCCCAAAGGCTGGGTTAGGTTTTGTCTAATGGTGTGGTAAAGCCTTTCCATTAAACAATTGCCACCGTGTGTTGCTTCAAAACTATCTTCTTCTTCTTCTCCTTTCTAAGCTATTTTCCCAATGGCAGGGTTCAAATTGTGACCACAGGGCTTTGTTTTGGGCATCCTCAGGTCTCAGGTTGGCAGAACGTATGTCTTCATTGATGGTGTCCATCCGTCTTTTCTTTGGCCATCTATGTGGTCATCATCCTGCAAATTCCGAATGTAGTTCTGCTTGTGCTACTGATGTTGGTTCTCTTATCATGACATGGCTGTGTTACTGCAGTCTTGCTTCTTGCATTTTCTTGCTGATCACTTTTGTTCCCAGTCTTTGACTAGTGCCATCATTTGGCACATGGTCAAGAAGTGTCAAGCCAAGTGTCCATCTCAGGATTTTCATTTCCATTGTGTTAAGGGCTTGTTCATGTTTGTTTGTTGCTGACCAGCACTCTGCCCCATAGAGAGCTACTGGGCAAACAGCTGTAGTATAGGTCTTAGCTTGAGTTGTTTAGACACCAGAACTATGTATATATCAGAATATTCAGTTTTTTCATTCCCAAACTCAATGTTTAAAAGCAAACAACAGACTCATCACAAGTAAGGATGAAAATCTGATATTTTTTGTACACATGTTATTTCCTCCCATGTTATATTTCAAATGGCATCATCAACCTTCCACCACCACAATAATTAGCAAGTGTTATGTTAACACACAACATCCCAGCAAACAGATTGTGGGAGAAATATTTAGTTGAGGGTCCCACTGAATTGGTCTGCAAGCGGCTCCTTTCCTCCTGTCCACTGTATTTACTTATGCAGCCAGCTGCCACTAAGGACAAAGAAACGATTAAGCCGATGACCTGATTTATTGCTAAAATAGCAAAGTTCACATGTGTGCTTTTTAAATGCTATCCATGGCAGTCAGATGGCATCCTGGTTTGTCTATCTGAAGTCAATGGAGTTGCACTCATTTATGCCAGCTATGAATTTGTCCCCGGAGATCCATAGGAATATGACTTCATATTAACACAGACAGAAAGAGCTTCTGCTTCGGAATTAGCAAATTGACAGCATTCTCTGTCAGTAAGGGCAACCCAAAGTGATCCTATGAATGCATGCACTTTGATCCTGATGGCTAAGGAGACATGTGATGATGGATGCAATAGGAAAGTATCTGATAGTTCTTCCTGGAAATGCTGGAATAATTCTTTGCCCTATAAAGCCCCCGGAACATAAAGGCCAAGGCATATCAGATGTGCTGCTGACAATGTAAGAGAATGGGAAACCATAGCCTTCTAAAACACAGAGCGAGAAAACTTGAAAGAGTTATTTTTTAGATAAGAACTCCCAGAATTCTCCAGCCAGTATGGCTGAATCCACCCCACTGACATCCCGGGGCCACACTGGCTAAGGAAAACTGGGAGCTTGCTCAAAAATGTAATTGGCCTGTGGTCTGTTATGAGGTAGCAAGGGACTCACTGAGAAAATTTCCTCTCAATTTAAAAGCAAGAAAATTACTGTGTGTGTCTCCCCTCAATTTTTAAAGAAAGAAATAGAGTTTGCTAAGTTAGTTAGGGGGCAGATTCTGACTCCACCCCTACCCTATTCAAGTGGGAGTGCTTTTAATACCCACCTCCCAGGTGTATACAGAAATTACAGTACTGATCTTGGTGAAATTATTGAGATGGCATTATCATAATGATGATCTTGGAAGGCTGTGTGTAACTTAACCTAAAGTGAAATTCAAATATGGATTATGTAATCCAGTTCAAAGAAGATAATCTGGATTCAGAAACTGGATTATATGGCAATATAGATCCAGCCTGAGGGTCCATCATGTGATCAGGGCAAGTTATGAGAAATGTTGTGATCTCACAGCTCTATGGATGCCTTGATAGAATAGAATATGAAATTTGTAAGTATTTTTTCCATCCTGACCAAAGATATTGTGCTTTAACATTACACTCAAACAGGTCCATTTTGGGTCACAGGTCCATTTTTCATTTTTTTTTTCTTGCTGATCGCTTTTGTTCCTAGTCTTTGACTAATGTCATCATTTGGCAGGGCTGTCACAGGTCCATTTTTCAAGTTAAAAAATGGTTTACTTATGAATTTTAACTGGTTAAACAAATCCCCATGCTAACTCTATGAGAAGCAAAAATTAAAAGTCCCTCCAGAACTGCAACCACTATCTCAACCAAATTTTGATAATTTATTAATGTGGAAATTGAGGTGTCTACCACTAGCTCATCTAATCCAAGCTCTGCCAAAGACACCATGGAACAGGAGTAAAAGCAAGAAGCTGTGTCATTGTAAGATCTTGGATTTTATACGAACAAGACTGTTTCTGATGACCAAGTGAAAACTCAGTGCAAAATCCATGGACTCCATTGCCAAGTTATGTATTTCCTTTGAATAAAAGGCATCTAAGTTTTCAGCCTAAATGGTACAACCGATTTCCCTGGTTAGCCTACCCATTCCATTTACAAGGTGCACTCTGTAAGTACTTGGTGGTGTTTGAAGAAATTGGGGGTAAAGGTGGCCATCAGCAACTTGGTGCATTGGTTGCTAAACCATTTTGTTCAATGGAAAGATGCAATATTTATTTATTTATTTATTTAAAAGTTTTATATACTGACCTTCTCACCTCTCTTGAGGGACTCAGACCGGTTTCCAACCATAATATCACATACAGTCAATAAAACATCATAATTCATATTACAATAAAACCTTAAAACAGCAATTACATTCAATAAATATAATGGTCAGTCGTCACACTAAAATCGTTGTTCATCATCCTCCATCCATATCTCAGGGTATTGGCTCACTCATCGAATGCCTGTCTCCATAACCACATCTTCACCTGTTTCCTAAATGTCAGGATAAGAAGGGGCGGTTCTGATCTCCAGTGGGAGAGAGTTCCAGAGTCGAGGGGCCACCACCGAGAAGGCCCTGTCCCTTGTCCCCACCAGATGCGCTTGCGGGGCTGGTGGGACCGAAAGCAGGGCCTCTCCAAACAATCTTAATAATCTTGATGGTTCATAGGGGAGGATACATTCGGAGAGGTAAACAGGGCTGGAGTCGTTTAGGGCTTTGTAGGTTAACACCAGCACTTCGAATTATGCTCGGAAGCTAATTGGCAGCCAGTGGAGCTGGTGTAACAGCGGAGTGGTGTGCTCCCTGTACCCAGCACCCGTTAGTAGTCTGGCTGCCGAGAGTTGGACTAGCTGCAGCTTCCGAGCAGTCTTCAGAGGCAACCCCACGTAGAGAGCGTTGCAGTAGTCTAAATGGGATGTAACCAAATACAATACAAGTATTCAATAGACACAAAAAAACCCCAAAAAAACCCAGAGTACTAGCACAACAACTTGTGCTTGGCTGAAAAATTATTATTAATTAACAGTGGAGGACTTGCAGGCAAAACACTGGAAAAAATGAGGCTGAACTTGCAATACTTATGTGGAAAGGGTTATGACGGAACTGCTAATAAGAGTGGCCACATTAGTGATACACGGGTAATATTTCACAATGACTGTATACATCGACTCACTAAATCTAGCCTTAGCAAAGACTTGAAGCATTCCACCTGTCAGAAACTGCCAAAGAATAATATCACCTGTGTGCAATTTTTTCACAACATCATTCATCAGACTAGAACTGTTGAAGAAAAATATAAAAGTCAATTTCCCTAAATCAAGAGAAAACAACCTGTTGCTGTTTTGTGAAACACATTGGGTTGAGCAACATGATGTGACATGCTGCAGTTTTATGTTTTGTTGAACTGTACAGTGTGGTGGTGAGAACACTTGAAGGACTTAAAGAGAGTCCGCTGTACCATAGACTTCTTCCCAAGCTGGATACTTTCAACTCTTAAATGTTTCCAAAAATACATAAGAAACACAATGGAGCAAGTAAGACTTTACTGGACTTTCAGTTTATCAAGGGTGCCTGATTTCTGTCAAAGTGTTTTGACACAGTTTTCAAGTGTTTCCAACAGGTGTTGAAACAGGTGGTATTCTTTTAAATCACTAAATTACCAAATAAGAGTCATTTTTGGGGGGTTTTAAGACTTGAAACTTTGCAGCTAAAATAGAAATTTGATTTAATTAAATCTATATAAAATATAGAATGAGTCATAGAATTTAAATTATTTTGTGTTATGGAACTACTCTTCATAATTCACTAAAAATAAAATTGTTTCAACACCCCCCCCCCCCCACACTTTATTTTCAAAGTGTATGATTCCTTCATTAAAACCAGTGCTAAGTCCTGAAATATCAACTATCTTTTTATAGCAGAATTCTGCAGAACAGAGAGAGGTCTGCTATAGGTTCCTCTGAAATGTAGATCCTTCTGTTTCCTCCTATTTTTCACCAATACCAGCTGGCAGGAAATGTTTTGGATCATATTCAGAAAACAAGCTAATCAATAATTTATATTTTGGAAAAATTGAACAGGTGTCATAGTCGTCTTCTTTCAGGAATGGTCCATACCATTCCTTTAAAGCTGAATCCATTATAACTCTAAACAACCACTTGTGAAATGTAATTCTAAAACAGAAGTATTAGAAACAATCTCACAAATCATTTGGAAGCCATAATTGGCAGCAAGGGATCCATGCAGGGCAAAATTTAGAAAAGTTCCATTTTGAAGCCAATAACCATGCAAAATATAGTTTTCATTAAAATGTCTTTGCAATGAAAACTTATTTTTCTACAGCATAGGCAGTGTTTTTGTTTACTTCAGCCATACCGTTTCCCCTTTCTAAACAAAAATAACCCCAAATGAAAACTCAGACCCAAAGAACCAGAAACCTTGGGATAAATCTTAATTCCCTGAAGTCAGATCTTTTTTAAAAAAAATAGATCCAAAGCTTTAACTGAATTATGCTAGCTAGAAAAAGAGAAATGTGAGAGGACAAGTGATCCAAGGAACGTAAGGCTCATTAAATTCTTCTGAGACTGGTATTTCCAGACCTGCAAAGTGCCAAGTTGTTTTGGTTTGAAATTGGCTTTCCGGAAAAAAACGGAGACAATGCTTTAAACTAAGCTGGTTATAACAGAATACCTTAGGCTATAGAGAAAGTTAATTCTAAGTATACGGCATATTCTGAACCCATGCAGAGATATGAACATGGAGTCATTTCCTCTTCAATCCCAACAGAGCAGTCAGAAGCAATGAAATCACTTCACCTTGGTAATTTATTATTTCCCCTGCTCACTCAAATATTTGTCTGTATGTTTAAATATTAAATTTAACTGAAATGTGGGCTTGCTTCATTTATCAAAAGACATAAAATGCAATGAAACAATTATGCCAGGAATCACAATTGTGGCTAGCAACACTGCCTACCACTGCTAGCTGAATGGTCCTGAGGAGCATCACAAGGTATAATCTATAACTGTTCCAATTTGGCAGACAATCCCAATTAATCCTCTGTCATCCCACTTTTTCAGCTCTTTTTCAATTCATAGAATCATAGAATCAAAGAGTTGGAAGAGACCTCATGGGCCATCCAGTCCAACCCCCTGCCAAGAAGCAGGAATGTTGCATTCAAATCACCCCTGACAGATGGCCATCCAGCCTCTGTTTAAAAGCTTCCAAAGAAGGAGCCTCCACCACACTCCGGGGCAGAGAGTTCCACTGCTGAACAGCTCTCACAGTCAGGAAGTTCTTCCTCATGTTCAGATGGAATCTCCTCTCTTGTAGTTTGAAGCCATTGTTCCGCGTCCTAGTCTCCAGGGAAGCAGAAAACAAGTTTGCTCCCTCCTCCCTGTGGCTTCCTCTCACATATTTATACATGGCTATCATATCTCCTCTCAGCCTTCTCTTCTTCAGGCTAAACATGCCCAGCTCCTTAAGCCACTCTTCATAGTGCTTGTTCTCCAGACCCTTGATCATTTTAGTCGTCCTGCTCTGGACACATTCCAGCTTGTCAATATCTCTCTTGAATTGTGGTGCCCAGAATTGGACACAATATTCCAGGTGTGATCTAACCAAGGCAGAATAGAGGGGTAGCATTACTTCCCTAGATGTCCTAGTTGTCCTAGTGTATCCTCTGTCTGAACTTACATCAGCTGCTGAAATCTGGGATCAAAACAGGAACTCAACTCATCAGGGGGAGAGGGTAAAACTGGTGGAATCTTATTTATATCATCATCACCATAACCATCAAGTTTATTTCTATTCTGACTTTCTCCCCATAGAGACTCCTTCCCAGTGGGCAAATAATAATAATAATAATAATAATAATAATAATAATAATAATAATTATTATTATTATCATCATCATCATCATTATTCATACCCTGCTTTATCTCCCCCGAAGGGACTCAAAGCAGCCTAACATAAAAGCATCAGCATAACCATTTAAATTATACAATACATTAAAACAGGATTAAATATAAACAGTATTTTAAAAATCCCTTTTAAAAACCATTAAAACAAATTCAGAATTAAAAGCCACAACATTCCCTGAATTGATCTTAAACACCTTCATCATTAAAAGTCTTATCTGAATAAAAAGGTTTTAGCCTGCCACTGGAAGGACAGTAAGGAAGGGGTCATTCTGGAAAAGGCCCTCCTGGCCACCACCAAAACCTGGGCCTCCAGGTTCAGTGTTGAGTCCAGGAGTACCCCCAAACTGTGGACCTGTGTCTTCAGAGGAGTATGACCCCATCCAGCACAGGCTGAATCCCTAGTCCCTGGTCTGCCTTCCAACTGACCAGGAGTACCTCTATCTTGTCTGGATTAAGTTTAAATTTGTATGCCCTCATCCTACTATTACCAATGACAGGCACTGGTTTACGGTTAGGACAGCTTCCTTGGCATTGGGTGAAAAGGAGTAGTAGAGTTGGGTGTCATCTGACACCATAATCTAAAACTCCACATTACCTCTCCCAATGGTTCCGTGTATGTGTTGAACAGAATGGGGACAAAATGGAACCCTGAGAAACCCCACAGGTCAATGGCTGAGGGTTTGAACAGGAGTCCCCCAGTACCACCTTCTGGGTATTGCCTTCCAGAAAGGATCAGAGCCACTGGAAGACAGTGCCTCCTGGTCCCATTCCACAAGATGACCCAGGAGGATACCATGGTCAATGGTATCAAAAGCCACTAAGAGATCCAGGAGAACCAACAGCGATACTCTCTCCCTGTTGCTCTCTTCATTGGTCATCCATCAAGGTGACTAAAGCTGTCTCTGTTCCATAATCAGGCCTGAAACCAGATTGAGATAGATCAAAATAATCCATTCCATCCAGAAATCCCTGGAGTTGGGAAGCCGCCACACCCTCCAGAACCTTGCTGAGAAATGGAGGATTGGACGCTGGCCAATAGTTATCCATTGTAGAGGGGTTGAAGGATGGCTTTTTAAATATAGGTCTCACAATTGCTTCCTTTAGATAAGTTGGAACTTTGCCTTGTTCCAAGGAGGCATTGACCACCTCCTTCACCCACTCTGCCAGTCCCCCTCTGGCCTGTTTGATCAACCTGGAAAGGCAAGGCTCTAGAATACATGTGGTTGTTGTAAATCAGTCACCAGAGGCTGATGGTTTAACTGATAGTTTAGAGAGGATTGTGAGCTTTCCTGTGGCACAAAGTGATGGGCTCTCAAGTCTGGGAAATTCAAGACTGGGAAATGATGGTTCTCTCTGTGAGAAAACTGGCTCGGAAAGTGCAGGGCCTCAGGGGCATTCAGAGGAGTCTGAAGTAGCAACAGCAGATAAGGAAATGAGTGAAAAGCTTAGTGATAAGGAGGTTTTCCCCCAGCAATCTACCTGTAACTACGGAAATCAACAAAGGTCTTTGTTAACAAATCAGAGCCAAAAATAGATTGCATCTGTCAGAGAGATTATGTGGGAAAGTTGTGAAGGAAATTCATGGGAAATGGAATTATTTCATGGGTGTTTCTTGAACAACAATTTGTTTACCTTAAGGTCAGTTCAAGCAACGCTACGTTAGAATGAGGAGCTAAGCCTGAGTTGGGTTGTTGTAGGTTTTTTTCGGGCTATATGGCCAAGGTCTAGAGGCATTCTCTCCCGATGTTTCGCCT
This sequence comes from Anolis sagrei, assembly GCF_037176765.1. Taxonomy (NCBI): domain Eukaryota; kingdom Metazoa; phylum Chordata; class Lepidosauria; order Squamata; family Anolidae; genus Anolis; species Anolis sagrei. The sequence continues at coordinate 156,260,553 of NC_090021.1, forward strand.
GCATCTATGGCAAGCATCCTCAGAGGTAGTGAGGTCTGTTGGAACTAGGGAAAAGGGTTTATATATCTGTGGAATGACCAGGGTGGGACAAAGGCCTCTTGTCTGCTGGAGCTAGGTGTGAATGTTTCAACTGACCACCTTGATTAGCATATAATGGCCTGACAGTGCCTGGAGCAAACTTTTGTTGCTTGTTCCTGATTTAATTCAAGCTTTGATTTTGGATTATACATATGTGTGTGTGTGTGTATCTATATCTATATCTATCTGTCTATCTATCCTGGAACATGTTTTGGTTTTCCTCTGTGGAATTTTGAAGGATATGACAGGAATGAAGATAAGTCATAGGAATTAAGGCTCACATTGCGATGTGAGGCAAAAGACAAGATACTTGCTCCATTCCATATCAAGAATAAAGATATTGAGCTCATGTAATTAAACTAGGACCACATGAAACAGAGAGATTTGTTTTCTTGTGTTGGCATCGTCCCACAGCAGAATCAATGATGAGAAATGGTGGTCCACACAATTCCCACCCTAATTTAGCATATCAAGACCTATAAGCCCCAGGATTCTCTGTGCATAGGCTGAAAGTAAGGTTCAAATTTGTTCTAGGTCCTAAAAACTATAGTTCTTGTTGCAGTAAGTATGCTAAGTCACATTAAACATGAAGCAAGGCATGGTGCTAAGTTAAGCAATATTCCGCAGATTTTTAAATTGCCATTTCCCCTCGGACTGACCAAAGAGAATTGCAGCTGAGCTCTTGACTAAGTTGGTGCCAGTCAAAATATAAAATGTGGGCACCAAGGGACTTGGAATTAAATCTGCAATTTGAAATGGACATATGCTGAGGAATATTGGGGAGGATAATTTTGCAAGTGAGAGGTACAAAAGTTTGAAAGACAGTAGAAAACAGAAGAGTTGGAATGTGAATATGCTATGTTTTAAATATTTACTCTCATTTTCCTTGTACACCTTGTATAAACTTTACATCTCTCACCCATGTCCTGCTTGCCTCGTATATTGTATATAATATGGAAGGAAAACACATATTTTAGATACCTAAGAGATGCATAAGAGACCTTAAACTTGCCTGCACAACTTGGCAGTAGTGAAGCACTGAAAAATAAAATAGGCTAATTTGGCAGGTTTTATTTATCGTGTCATTAGCAACCAGACCATTGTATTACATTTCTAACAGAACAAAACAAACAAACAGATAAAAAACGCAAATTTTGCAAACTTGGTAGTTGCTTAAATGTCCTTTGACCAGTATCTGGCTACTTGGAGTACCTCTGGTGTTGCCGCAAGAAGGTCCTCCATCATGCATGTGGCAGGGCTCAGGTTGCATTGCAGCAGGTGGTCAGTGGTTTGCTCTTCTCCACACTCGCATGTCGTGGATTCAACTTTGTAGCCCCATTTCTTGAGGTTGGCTCTGCATCTCGTGGTGCCAGAGCGCAGTCTGTTCAGCGCCTTCCAAGTCGCCCAGTCTTCTGTGTGCCCAGGGGGGAGTCTCTCATCTGAGGTGCTGGGTTTGAGCCTGCCACTTTTGGACTCTCGCTTGCTGAGGTGTTCCAGCGAGTGTCTCTGTAGATCTAAGTAAACTATTTCTTGATTTAAGTCGTTGACGTGCTGGCTGATACCCAAACAAGGGATGAGCTGGAGATGTCACTGCCTTGGTCCTTTCACTATTGGCTGCTACTTCCCGGCGGATGTCAGGTGGTGCAATACTGGCTAAGCAGTGTAATTTCTCCAGTGGTGTAGGGCGCAGACCACCCGTGATAATGCGGCATGTCTCATTAAGAGCCACATCCACTGTTTTAGTGTGGTGAGATGTGTTCTACACTGGGAATGAGTACTCAGCAGCAGAGTAGCACAGCGCAAGGGCAGATGTCTTCACTGTGTCTGATTGCGATCCCCAGGGTAGGTAATAGAAAATTCAGAAGGCAGAGATGAGCAGCACAGAGAGAGATAAAGAGAGAACTAGTTTGCAAAGGAAGGTGGTAGGTATCTAGGTAGTTATTTTCTGAGAATGTGGGTTTTCTTTTTGTTTTAATAATAATGATTATTATCTTTTAGAAGTATTTTCTGAATGAAAGGAGGGGAGGACAAAAAGAAGCTAAAGGGTGACTCAAGGCTCTCAGAGCCACCCAAATATTTCTAAAGAAAAGCACATCACAAGAACAAAGAGAAAGAGATGCTATTTCTTTCTCCCAAGTCTCCAAATGCACACATGCATCCAGGGGCAGCTCAACCCATTACCCAAAGTAAGCATTTGCAGTATAGTTGATTTTGCCCAGGGGCGCTCTTGAGGTGCTCTTGGGAGAAAATAGACCTTGACATTAGCGAGTTGTAGTTACTGGAATGTATAGTTCACCTACAATCAAAGAGCATTCTGAACTCCACCAATGATGGAATTGAACCAAGTATGGCACACAGAACTCCCACGACGAACAGAAAATATATATCAGTGATTGGTTTGGGGGGCGGGGGCAAAATACTGTTTGCTTACTGTTGAAAATTACCTAGGGCCACCTCTGCATGCATCCCAACCACCTGTCCCACACGTTCTTGACTCCCAGTCAGTCCCACTAAATAAAAAGAATCAAGTAAATAAAGGAAAAATTAAAAAAAATGCAGAAGGAGGCCAAGCCAAGCAAAAAAAAAAATCTATCTGTGCAGTGGCAAGGCAATTGGACTGAAGTACGAGGATGCAACTGAGAGCAATGGAGGCAGTCGCCCACTCCAATTGGCCCAACAGGCTGGGCTCACAGGGAAACCTCATGTGAGGGGAAACATATGGCAGCAGCCTCTTTGCACACCGCGTGCTACTGAAAAGGGGAGGAGGAACCACATTGGCTACCACATGGTCCTGTTATGAACAGGAAACCGTGATAGCTGGGCCCTTGCCATTTAACCAAGTGGAAGAAGCCAGATTGGCCAAAGGAAAATGACTAAAACAGATCCACGCACAAGACTAGTGGAAAGGAATAATAGCACTGGATGTCATCAGCCTATAGACAACCTCTCCCAGTGGATTCACATAGATGTTCAGTAGTGAATAATAGAGAACTGATGGCTTGGATTTTGCATGTAGACTTGATATACCTGACCTGCTTTTAAAAAGAACAACCCTTAAGAATTAGGGAGGAAGGAGAGAGTGGTTAGTGCTGCTAGATATTAGTAACAGTTTGCTTTCTAATACAGAACTTTGGCAAAAAAAAAACATTAAATGGAACCCATATGTACACCTTTGATGCCTGCTTTGCTGACTCAGAGAGGCACAATTTACAGCTTGGAATAACAAAACTTCTTGCTGTTTGTTTAATAAAATCTTTCTTTAGTGGCTTTATCCCACTTTTTTTTTTTAAAAAAAAAAAAAGAGTACATTTATGCACCATATTCTTTCATTAGAACAGTTGTCAAAATGAGAATATTTTCCAGAGGTATTACTTATGGAAAAGATGAAAGTTTTCAACCAGGCCACATTGTGGGAAGTGAATCATGATAACAGAAATGCCAAAGGGATGGCTTTTCCACTAATTCATTGGGAACAATATTAATCACAAAGATCATGAGCCCAACACTCTGATAAACGATTAGAGCCAGGCTTCTCTAACTCCAAGTGTTTTAGACCACAACAGTCAACTATCCTATGACAAGAGGATAAACCACTACCATGCTATCTTTCCCCATGCCACCCTAATACTTCAAAATGTAATTGTGGGAAAACTGAGGGAAAATAAGAGGAGCCTCCTTGGCAATCCACAAGCAAAGTGATCTCCCAAGACCATACCAGAAGCGACTTGCAGCTTCTCAAGTCACTCCTAGGAGCCCCCGGTGGTGCAGTGGGTTAAACCCCTGTGCCGGCAGGACTAAAGACCGACAGGTCGCAGGTTCGAATCCAGGGAGAGCACGGATGAGCTCCCTCTATCATCTCCAGCTCCTCATGCGGGGACATGAGAGAAACCTCCCACAAGGATGATAAAAAACATCAAAATCATCCAGGCGTCCCCTGGGCAACGTCCTTGCAGACGGCCAATTCTCTCACACCAGAAGTGACTTCTGACACGACAAAAAAAAAGTCACTCCTGACAGACACACACAAAAACAGTCATAATGGATTCTGAAGTACACAGAATGCACTGAGATTTAACTATGATTAAGTGGCTGGCTAGCAACTTTACTGTATGAGGACTTTATTACATGAGACTGGCAAACAGTCATTGAAATTGGACTGTCACCCTTGGTGATGGTCCTTAATGCATGACACTGTATCCATTGCACTACTAGTCTGCCTCTTCCCTGTAGTTTTCCCATCTCTCTCTATTGCAATGTTCCCATCTCCTATGGGTCCCTTCCACTTCATTTTATTTGACATTTTATAGTTATATTTTTTTTCAAAGCTAGAACTACAAAATTATTGTACAATAAGAAATGAAATAGCGTATTTTCCAGTGTATAAGACGACCCCCCCCCCCAATTTTTCCAGTTGAAATATACAGTTTGGGGTATACTCGCTATATAAGACTACTCCTCTTCCAACGCACACCAAATAAAAATGAAAAAAAAATATCAGATTTGATTTCAATATGGTAATTTTCCTATTACTGTACCTCCTTCTCTGCCTCTCAGATCTCGCACATGCGTGCCTACCCTGCTTCACTGCAGTCCTCAGGAGTGAGATCTGAGAGTAATAGGATACCAGGGCAGACCAGACGGGTGAAAGAGGCATGTTTTTCTGGGCATGGCACCATTCTATCTCTTTTTTCCATATCCTGGGCATCCCAGATGCCTGCAGATGGCTTCCTCCCATTGATCCAAGGCAACATAGGAAGCCTTCTGTGTTGCTGCCGCAGTTGCATGCACTGGTTTGCCTTCTCCTCTAAGATGGAACCACAACAGAAGTTGCAGTACATCATATAATGGAAACTGGCAGGCTCTGTCCTAAAGGAGATGGTGAACTGGCATATGCCACTGATTTTATCCCATGTGATGAGGTCACAAGTAAATATAGCATATCAGAAGATACAGAAAAACACAGGCACACATTCTAGCCAAGTGGCAATATTTGCTTAACCAAAAGAGCCTGGACTTTCATTTGAAGCTGAAATTTTGCAACCCATTTTTCCAGACATGTACAAAGCAAAACAGGTATTTCTGTTTTCACCAAAGAAGACAAATTCCTAAATATGTCTTTCCATATTTTCTGCATAAATTCAGTTATCTATTTGTATAAATCTGTTTCTTCCTCTCATTTTTTCTCTTCAGTCCACTTGTGTTAGCAATGCAAGATTATCAACATCCAGACTGTGTATTAAAATCTTAATTTTGTACAGTCTGCAGTACTAAAAAGCAGGTTATTGTTTCAACTTTATTAAGACAAACCAAAATTGAAAACAGAAAAAAATACTGCCGAGGAAAATGTGCTGATGCCAGAAAAGTAAAACCAATGACTTAAGAGAAAAAGAAGAGCATGCTCTCAAAACTCTTATGTTTCTTATTTAGACTAAAGTCTGGAGATTCCGTTCATAGAAGATTTCGGTTAGACTGGCAATCAATCACTGGATGTGGTCTCTTGTAAAGAGAGTAACTCAGATCATGTGTTCTTTCTCTTTTTGAATTAAGCTCAACAAAATGCTGGCAGTACATGCATCTTTATGTCAGTGGGAGTGAAAAAACATAATTGAATCTCTATGCAGTCACACAAATTGTCGGTCTATATATTCAAAGCGCTAATTCTAAAAAGGATTGTGATTGGCTTGCAGTGGAATCAACAAGTGAAATTCAGCCTGCACCCAATATCCTTGACACTTGGCTTATTAGTTCTTTCAACTGGAATCTTTTTGATTACATTGTCAACATCCTCACCACTCCAGCTTATCTTCTTGAATTGTCCATGTCTCCCTCCTCCTCAATTTCTCTATTTCCTTCCTTACTGTGACCAGTTCCTATGCAAAGCTTTGAAGTAATACATTCCTAATGCCTTGGATCTGTCATTGCAACTTAATGAGGGATAACATCACCTCTTTGGCATTGTAACTATAGTTTGAGTACTTTCCAAGCTTTGTGACTTCATTAAATGATAGTAGAGGAATAGCTCATACCGTGTTTCCCCCAAAATAAGTCACTGCCTTATATTTCTTTTTCCTCAAGAAGACACACTATGGCTTATTTTCAGGAGGTATCTTATTTTTATTAAGTATAGTACTTAAACCTTAAAACCTGGCTCGTCCGTTGTGCCTTTGGTGAGTAGGTATATGTAAAAAAGATGAACGATGGTTTTGCAGGTGGCAGGGGAGACCTTTCCTTTTTATCCCACCACTGCCACCAATGTAACAGAGTGCTGAAGATCTTATACTAATATGTCTCTAACAGATCCCCTCACACACACACCCACACGCGTTCCCTCAGCTGCTATATAACTCTCAGCTGAACACCACGTTAAAAGATCAGAGTACAGGGTTTTACTCCCTTCGAGAACGCTAAGAAAGCCCTGTCGCAAAACACTTCAATGTGTGTTGTGGACCATGAATGTGTACTGGTAGGTTTGCTGCCACCACCCCAAAATTAAAGTTTGAGGAATTGTCTTGTTGTTGTACTTGAGATTGTTGTACTCCGGCTCTTCCTTTTGGTTCCCTTTCTGGTGACTGAACTGTAGATATGTGGAGGATTACTGGATCTAACCTTATATGATGAAACAAGGCTGAGGCAGATTAACAGTAAACTAGAGAACAGGTTTATTGAAGTATTTGAAACAAACAACTGACTCCTAAGAGGTACATACACGTAAATTGTTTCTGAAGCACAGACTTATTAAGCAAATGCTTTCTTTAGAAGGAGTATCTTTTCCTTAACATGAGCTACTTTCCTCACTCTACCCTGTAATATGTAACAGTGCGATTCTTTGACCAGCCGCCCCTGGCTGCCTTCCAGAGTATCTAGGTTTCCCCTGGTGTACTCTGCCCTTTAGGGAAATAAACCCACTTGTATTCTGTCCTAATACAAGTAAACAAGCCTTCACTTTGACTGCCCTAGTCAAACTATACAGAAGCACTTGCTCTTAATTATTCCCTAACAGTCTAATTCCTAGCTCACTAAGAAACTCTCTTCTCACTGTCTGAAATCCTAATCTTTTCTCTGCTAGATCAAATCCTTCTCCCCCCCCCCCTCCTGTCAGAAATGACAGCCTATTTACACTCTCCTTCAACTCCTCCCCTTGGGGTCTGAACCAATCAGGAGTTAGCTGACTCCTCCCCTTGCCTCTCTGCCTATACCATCATGTCCGCCATCCTGAGCTGCCTTTCCAACATGGAGGCCAGCTTACTGACTTCCAGGCAGCAGCCTAGCAAAGGTATGAGTTCATGACAGTATATAACCTCATACTATTGCTCAACCTCAACGTTTTTGTCCAATGACGAAAACGTTGAGGCAGAGCAATAGTATGAGGTTGTATACCTTATAATATTGTATACGTCCGTCCATCCGTCCGTCCCCCAATATGGAAAAGCTCGATTCCACAATCCCCATTTTAATGAGCCTCCCTCCACAAATAACCTGCTTCTCCTTTTATCTGACCCATGTTTTTAATCAGTTTTTAATCAGATTTTTAAATCATTTTCTTGCCCATTGTCACTGTGACTGTGTTTATTGTAATCTTATATTTTCTTCTTCTTGTTTGCAGGGCCTGGGGTGCAAGGTTCCCACAAAAGTGGTAAAAACACAAATATAAATAAAAATAACAAATGATTTATTTTCACCCTGAGAGAATATTCTCTAGATATTTCTAGATCCTCCAGGGTGCTTTTCTGCTCAACATCCACCAGAATTGAGAGAACATACTATTTTCAGACACATGTAGGGCAACAGCAATCTGCAAGCACAGCAATCTGTAGATTATCAAATCCATGAATTCTTAAACCACAGATATGAAGTAATGACGTACCCAGGATAATCTCTACCAAATTGGGGCCGTTGGAGGGTATGGGCATGATAATAAAAGTGCTGGTGTTTTGCTTCCTCAGATATTCCTCCACAGGCATCTGCTCTGTTTGGAGTTTCGGGTCAACAGAGCAGTAATACCATTCCTCCACCACCTGTCCACTTGCAAACATCTGGAAAGGACTTTGCCTGCACAAAATCTCTGAAGGCCATGTCCACTCGGCCACTGGAGTGTGGAGTCCCTGTGGTGCCATAGATCCTTGTTATTTAGTGAAGTTTCCAGCTGCCTCTCTCCGCATGAAAAGTGTTCATTTTGAAACCACTCAGCTACAGAGATTGGCCTTGTTGGCAGCAATTTGCCAAGGAACTTTGTACTCGTGGTTTCTATATGTTACAAAGTGAAAATCAAGGGATCCCCCTTAAAACAACACACACGCAATCGTCTATCATGTGGAAGCTTGTGTGCTCCCTCTCTCACACCCTCTCTTTCTCAAAAAGAAATGATTATTGAAGAGTAGGCCCCTTATTGATCAAATGGAGAAATGTTGATAAATTTGGCATTTCAAGGACCACAGCTGCTGTGTTTTCCAGAGTCGTTCATCTGCCAGATGAAGAATCTTGCCATGATTGACTTTTTCACTTGTCTTAATCAGAGGAGCGTGAATCCAATTTCAGTCATCAAGTCACTTTCCCATTGTACCACTTTATTTTCCTTTGGCTTTCAGGGAGTTAATGTTTGGAGAATCGCACCACCTCATTCCGTAGCTTCTGTGCATGTTTCTCTTTGAAAAGACCATCCTTCAAGCAATAGCCAAGAGAACTTTAAAGGAATTATGGCTATTGAGCCGTGCTTAGTTTGTTAATTTGGCTATATATCACATCTGGCCTATGACTTTTAAATGAGCAATAGCCCAACTTGGTAACCTAGTGAGAATTAAATCCCCAGCTACTTAAGAGGGAGGAGAGAAGAGAGGCAGGTTTGGGATCAAAGAGGAAATGCCTTCAAAGGTTATGCAATTCTGCATAGCTCATTCCTGGACAAAGACAGATTAATGGCAAATGACGCTGGCAGACTTAGATTAAGCATTAATTCACTTTTTCAGACTGAAGTCTCCGAACTATCTAGAAAAAAGCTAGAAGGAAGAGTGATAGAGAGAAGAGAGAGCATACACTTTTTAAAAACTGCTTCCTTGAAGCAGTCTAGGGACTTCATCACATCTGCTTTAAATCTGGTTGCTGCCTCCTGCAGAATTCTGGGGTTTGTAGTTTAGTTACGCTCTCTGACTGATCAGTTTAAAGACCCCTCCCTTAACTTCAAACCACCGAATTCTGCAGGAGGCAGCAACCAGATTTAAAGTAGATAGATGCTCTGGTGTGATGAGGTCCTAAGGTTGCATTAGTATCATCCCTTGGGAGGCCTTCCTGGAACTCTGGCCCTTTAGGAAAGAAAGAGGACAGAAAGTCCTCCTATGCCCCTTGAGATCCTCACTTCCCCAAACAGAAGGAAAGTATGATATACTTGACCCAGAGGCGGCCCTAGGTAATTTTCAATGGTAAGCAAACAGTATTTTGCACACACACACACCCCAACCAATCACTGATATATATTATTTTCTGTTCGTCGTGGGAGTTCTGTGTGCCATATTTGGTTCAATTCCATCATTGGTGGAGTTCAGAATGCTCTTTGATTGTAGGTGAACTATACATCCCAGTAACTACAACTCGCATATGTCAAGGTCTATTTTCCCCCAAGAGCGCCTCAAGAGCACCCCTGGGCAAAATCAACTATACTGCAAATGCTTACTTTGCGTAATGGGTTGAGCCGCCCCTGACATGACCCCCTCAAGAGAGGAAGGAAGGGCAACATTTTAAAGGACCACAAAAGCTCCCGATAAGATGTCCAGATACACCTCTTGGTCCCAGGATTTCTGCCTCCATCGTGCATACTTGCTGCTTTGTTGTGAGATTTTGCAGCCCCCAAGATGGCTACTCAAGTCTTCCACCAGAAATTTGTTTGCTTTTTTTAACCGAAGATGTAAACATTAGGCCTGGGCGGTTTCGTTTCGTTAATTCGTAATTCGTTAATAATTCGTTAATTTTTTCAATTACAAAACGATAACGAACCATTCTGGAGCAATTATTTTAAAAAACGAATTTTTAAATACGTTTTGTAAATGCTTCGTATTTCGTTATTGTGTTCGTTTCGTTATTGTTTTGAGGTCGTTTCGTTATTATTTCCGCATGTCTGGGCCAGTTTTATGGTTTAATTAGTGAAAAAAAATTATAATATCACACCAACAGTCAAGAACAGAGGGAGAGGGAAGCTTCAGAAGTTTTTGGAGGTTTTTTAGCGTATTTCGCGGTCGCGTCCGCCATTAACGAATCGATTCGTTATTGTATCGGAAATCGAGTCGTTAATTTTTTACCATTTACGAAATTTCGTAAATATCGAACTTTTTAAAGGGAAAATTTTGTAATTATTTTAAATATCGAAACAAAAAAAAACCCCAAATACAAATCGATTTTAGAAACAAATTTTTCCGTTGTTACCCAGGCCTAGTAAACATGTGAAGCTGTGAATTATTGAATAAGTTCCATTCCTGGGTTATATAAGCTGCAGGGCCATCTGTGCAAACAGGGTATTGTTCCTGGGTTATAAATGTCTGTTCTTGATTGCTCTTATTGTGAAAAGATGTACAACCTTGACTAGGGGGGCACAACTTTGTCCTGCCTAGAGAAAATGTGACTTCACACATTTCATGAAGTTTTTGACACACAAAGTTTTCACCTTCTACTCAACTGTCACTTTCTTTTTAGGAACCAATCTATCAGGAACAGATATCTAAAACCTGGGAACAAATCCAGATAAAAAATCCTGTGTTTTCCTATTGCAGGGTATAACGTAGTCAGAATCCTGGGGATTATATTTTCTAATATATCCCACCGCTGGACACTACTTTAACGAATCGTAGTATATCTTGGCACCACTCTAAAGGATCTTAATTACTAATCCCCCAACTGGATACCACTATGATGGAATATTATTCTGGCACAGAGCGTTTAGATGTATGTTGAGGTAACGTGTATACTCTGGTAGAGTTGCTGCCACCACCCAAAATACTTGGGAATATTAAAGATGATTCCCTGAGGTAAACGTTTTTCTTGCCCACCAGCTCTTCCTTAGGCTCCTTGAGATGATTGTGATGTAAGGGTGTTAAAACAACTAGAAATATTTTCACAGGAATGAATCACTACTGAGGCTTCTTTAAAAGTTGAACTAGATAATATGTTTATTAATATATTTGAACAAACAACTATCTTCTTCAATGAGGCACACAAGCTTGAATGGTTACTGAGGTACAATAATCTTGCTGGTTACTTAAAACAAGTTGTTGGACTTAGATATGCATAAAACTCCTCACTCTACATTAGCACAGTAGCAGTGAGTTCCCCAGACTAACCTAAACCAGATTGTCTACAGAGCAATTAGCTACACTCTAAACAGAGTCCTCTATAAGCTAATCTACCCTAACCCAGAGAGCAAACCCACTTGTGTAAAAACCCCACAAGCACCCAGGCATCTACCTTGACCCTCCTGACCAATAATGCAGAATCGCCTGTCACAAATGCCCTCTGACAGAAAAATCTAAGCTCAAAAATCTACCTCTCCTCTCTTCTCGGTTCCCAAAACCAGTCTCCCTTCTTCAAACCCAAAAATCAATCTCCTTTCCTTCTGTCACTCTGACACTTTTCCCTCTCAAGGCTAAACTCCTCCCATCTGTCCTGACCAATCAAAAGAGAGGTCCAGCTCCTCCCTTCTTCTCCTTTTACACTTCCAAGATGTCTGCTTCCCTTGCTGACACTCCCAAAATGGAGGCCTGCCTACTGATATTCTCGGCTTCTCTTTCAGCTTACATGGTAAGAATCATTACACAGGGACATACAGACATTCGAAGATGTGGATTTTCATCTCAGAACCGAGATATTCTCACACCTGAAAATCTTGCAATTTTTGATGTAGCAAACCCTCCTGTTTGCTGCAGGAGGTCCTGGGATAAAGGTAATGTCTGGATGGGCCTGTAGCCTTCCATCTTCACTGTGTGCAGTTAATGTGTGTTTGTGACTGGACCCAAACTGGATCTGATCAGTTCATAGCAAGTCCAATTCATCCAAATGACTTTGGAATAGTGCAGCAAATGAGACATGAAAAGAAAGGCAGTCACGTTATCTCCAATATTTTGCAAAACAGCATACAAGAATTAAAGGGCAAGTTACAGGATGGTGAGGAGTGGGGGGCTAATGTTGGTTATGGACAGCTCTAGATTCCTGTTAGGCATAAGTCTTGTGGGGAGTGTGGTGCATTGCTAAGTATTGGTTCTTGGTTCTCCATTACCACAAAAATATTTTTGATGCAAGCTTTCCAAACTAATCATTTTGTGTTTAGTGTAGTTTAAGTTTCTCCTTTCTTCATCCTACCAATATTACTTTTCAGCCCTCCTTTCCAAAGGTCCTCCCCGAATCTATTTCTATCCTTCTTACTCTGAACTTGTTGTTTATGTGAGTGATTCTATGGGTTGGTCTTGAAATTATTTTTGCAGCAGTTTTATTGTGCAGTGCCACTTCCCTTATTTCTTTAGATTCATTGCCAACTCTACTGTATTTTGGCCCTAACTCTTAACATTGGGATTGAGGATCATATTGTATTTTGTTGTTTTTTTGTACTTTGTGTTCCATTTGTTCCATGTGTTTTGTACACAGAGAGATTAAGTCTTAGTGTTCACATAGGCCATAAGACACCGCTGTAGTGCAGAAAAGCAGCACACATGTTAGAAAACACAAAACAGATTGAAACAAACTTTCGCAAATGGAAAACACATTGAAGGAGGAAAATTGCTGACAAATATGTTTGTGATCTCATTAATCTTCTCTGAAGATATTGCCCTGCACTTTTACAGGGAAAACCCCAAAAATATAATTTTGATGGCAAACTGTAAAGGTATCTGACAGTAAAAATAATAGCAAGTGTAATTCCTTCTAAAGGGACTACCAAATGTCACACTTACTTACTTTCTTACTTAGGCGATCCCTCATTTTCCGAGGATGATTGTCTTCCAGTAATTTTGTGGGTCCATATGTGGCTGTGGAGCCCTATTCTTGCTCTGCATCTTCTTCCGCAGTGAGGGCATTGGTTTCCAGGTGGAAGGCAGTCTCGGTCGGGGTTGGCTTGACGCGCCTTCCTCTTGGCACATTTCTCCCTTTCGCCCTCCATTCGTGCCCCTTCAAATTCTGCAGCACTGCTGGTCACAGCTGACCTCCAGCTGGAGCAGTCAAGGGCCAGGGCTTCCCAGTTCTCAGTGTCTATTTATTTATTTATTTGCTTTATTTCTATACCGCGTTTCTCAACCTAATTAGTCTATACCAGAGCTTTTAAGGTTGGCTTTGAGCCCATCTTTAAATCTCTTTCCCTGGCAACCAACATTCCGTTTTCCGTTCTTGAGTTCGGAGTAGAGCAACTGCTTTGGGAGATGGTGGTCGGGCATCCGGACAACATGGCCGGTCCAGCGGAGTTGATGGCGGAGGATCATCACTTCAATGCTGGTGGTCTTTGCTTCTTCCAGCACGCTGACGTTTGTCAAATGTCAAATGTCAAATATTTGTCAAATGTCACACAGAAACACACAGACACACATAGCATTGATTGGGTGTGAGAGGAGCAATCTCCCTTCTCCATCTCTGAGAAGGTCTACCTCGCTATGCTCTAACAACTCTCTTTGGGCAGTCTCTCTCTGGGCGCATCCAGACAGCGCCTAAAATGTGCACCCTCCTGTGTTTTTCCCTGGGGCATCCAAATCATGCTTCAGGTAAAAGCGAATTCCTTCAGCACAAAGCAGGAAAACCCTGCTTTGTTCGGAAGTAATTTGACAGCTGGAAAGACCCAAGTCTTTCAGAAGTCCCAGGTCTTTCCAGCTGTGGGCAGTGTGTGGATTGTACCCGGGGATCACGCCATGTGACTTCCAATTCCCATCCACACAGCTGTCTCGGGCTTCTTGGACTCCTGGAGCCCAACAAACCCAAGACAGCTCCCCTCCCACCCCCGCCACCCCCATCCCTCGAGAAAAGACTTTTAAAAATAAAATAACTTCCCCTGCCACCATTCCCCCTTCTCCAGAGCTCTCCTGTCATGTAGAAATGATGGACCAGGAGAAGGGGGAAGGAAACGCACGTATGACCCTTTGTGATGCAAAGGAGACAAAGCAACCAACATACATACTTGAACTTTTAGATAGATATAGACATAATATTCTATTGCTTTTAAGAGTTTCCATTTCCCAAATCAATATACAGCATGGAAAAAGATTTTGATGTTTTGATCTAATTTGTTTCCAAACTGAGGCTGGATCTTCACTGCTGTTATATGGGTCTACAAATAAACAAGGGTCTGAAGGTGGGGAATGCAGAATATTCATGATGTAGTTACTAAAATATAAGTGCTCTATAAAATTATGAACAGATGGAAACCATATTTGGGCAATACCAAGCACCTTTGATAAGGTCCATTTTCTTATTGTCTTGTGAAAGACAACTGATGACACCATCCTGGTCTCTCTTGGAGGGAGCTCCAAAGTCTGGGAGCAGCCACCAAAAAAGGCCCTTTCCCTTGTTCCCACCAAATGCTCTAGAGTGGGTGGTGGGACAGACAGAAGGCCCTCCCCAGATGATCATAGAATTCCTACTAGCTCATAAACCAGACGTCTTGGTAGTAAATCCCCTTCAATGGTGGAGTTTTGTTGAACACACTTCCAGTTGATGTCTACCAGTCTATATTGTTGTAGATCGAGCATGGGCAAACTCAATGGGCTGGACGTGGCCCCTTGGGTTGTTCCTTCAACTCTGGTCTCTAGAGCCAGTTATGTGTCACACCCTTGCACACTCTTGCCTCCTCCCTTCTGTCTCAGGCTCTCTTGGCCCCTCCCTTCAGCCTTAAACACTTTCTTCCCCTGCCACCTGCCTCACACTTTCTTGCCCCCTCCTCCCCAATATAGCCCCCCCCCCCAGTCAGAGGCGGCCCTAGATAAGTAAATAGTATTTTGGCACACACACACACACACACACACCCCAACCAATCACTGATATATATATTCTGTTCATTGTGGGAGTTCTGTGTGCCATATTTGGTTCAATTCCGTCATTGTTGGAGTTCAGAATGCTCTTTGATTGTAGGTGAACTATACATCCCAGTAACTACAACTCGCATATGTCAAGGTCTATTTTCCCCCAAGAATTTTGCGTAATGGGTTGAGTCGCCCCTGCCCCCAGTCCCCCCTCTTATGCCAACGCTTAGCCTCTCCCCCACCCACCCATCCCACCTGGCCCGGCATGCAGCCCCCTTTCTAAAAAGTTTAACCATGCTGTAGATAGACCTTTGAGAAATGTCTAAAGAATTATCCATTTCTTTTGATCTATGAGTTATGATATGATTAATTGACATTATGTATATGGTGCTTTTTTTGTTTTAACTCCTAAGGGTTTGACCTTTACATTATCCTTCCATAGTTCTGATCAGACGATGGGAACTCTGTGCAACTAATACAATGTTAACTATAATATGTTATTTCTTACTTCAACATTTGGTTTCGTGATAATTTCAGGTGATTTAGGTAGCATTCTCAGTGGTGGCCCCTCGCCTGTGGAATTTGCTTCCCGGGAAAATTAGGTCATCGACATCCTTCCTCTCGTTTAGAAGGAAACTAAAAACATGGATATGGGACCAGGCCTTTGGGTAATCTGGCAGACAGACAAAGGACAATGACGACTAGAATTGGATAGGATTATGACAATGCGGAATGAACTTATGGATTCTGAGCTTGGCAAACGTTGATCATTAGATTGATTTTTATTAGTTGTGTTGTATAACTGGATTGTTTTAATTGTTTTAATTGTTGCTGATATATATTTTATCTTACTATTGTGTTGCTGGCATCAAATTGTGCCTTCTGTAAGCCGCCCTGAGTCCCCTCTCGGGGGTTGAGAAGGGTGGGGTAGAAATGCGCGAAATAAATAAATAAATAAATAAATAAAATCATTATATGATTGAATAAAACTGAAATAAAACTAAAAAGCAATGCATTGTCGAATTTATTATAACTCCCGTGGAGAAGTGGAAGCCCTAACAAGTTACACATAAAATCGCCAGCTTTGGTGCTTCATATTGTTTCATTATGTTGATCACCGGTGATAAACATTTGTTAATAGGAGAAATGTATAAGTATATAATAATTTTACATTTTTCTACCTGGGGGTAAATAGCAGCTTAGGGAAGGGACTTTACCTGGTATGGAAGGGTTAAACCAACTCTGCCCCAGCACTACAGTCACATCTGGTTTGTGTCTCCCATCTCCCACCCCAGTTGCTGTTAATTTTTTATAAAAAAAAAAATACATGGAAGATCCAAATGACAGCTCTCCCGGGTCACATCTAATTTGGCTATTAAGCAATAAAGCTGATGCGAGGCAGCCCTTATGCCTCAGTTGCTGGTTTTGCTTTATGTTTGAACAGTCTCTCGGCTGTTGCTTGGTATGGAATAGAGGAATTTTTAAAGAATTAGGCTTTCCAAGTCCTTTGCTTATCTAGGAGCACAGGCAACGCAGGAGAATCTGGTAGCTGGAGATGGGGAAAGTCAGGGAGAAAGTAAACCTGCTGTGCCTTTCTGCAGCTCAGCAGACTTCAAGGGGATAGCATCACCAACAACCATTAATTGCCTTACTGCTGCTCAGGGCCATGCAACGTGGTTCTCAGAGTTCATCAAGAGATGTTCCCTAATCCATAACTGAGCCCCGCTGTAACATTCTCAAGGTGCATAGGCCATGGCCTGCTCCTCTGTGCCTCTTCAAAGTGTTTTCAAAGCACACAGGAGTACAAAATGTAAAAACAAACCCATGCAGCTGCTCGGCAAGCTTTTCCATCCTGGCTGCAGCTGCAGGGAAGGGTTTGCAGGGCTGTGTTCCTCTAAAAGCACTTCAAAGGATCGTAGAGATGAACTTGGGTTCACTGAAAGCTACCCCAGCCTCCTTATCCATTTTGAGTTAGAATGTGCACATACATGGGATGAAACTGCTCCGCCATTTGATTCACACAGCCTGCAGCCAACATTGTGAAAAGTTCTGCTAACATACTTAACATCTTGGATCGAAATGTACAATGTGCTTTCAATTTCCAACTGAAATCACCTGGAACAAGACTGTTTTCCTTATTGTTAAAAATTAGGACTGGGATCCGGGGGAGGGGGATACAGAAGACAGAACTGGAGTCCTAGGAGAGATCTGCTTGGTGTTTTTGAGCTGCCGTTGTTCCCATGGCTTGTCTCCCCAGCAGCAGGAACAGCTGCAGCAAAAACAGCATACTCAGAGCTGCTGCGGTCTCGTCTTGCACCCACATGTTCCTTATTTAGTTCCTAGTAATAACCATAATTCTTATTTATATTGTAAAAGGACAATGGGGAGATTAAAATAGTTAACAAAAGGTTCATTGCAGAGTTTGGCCTTGGGCATAATAAGATATGCTAACAAGGGTAAACCTACCTTTCCTCTTTGCAAATGAAAATAAAGCTATAGTTTCTCTCTTTTTCCTTGTCTCCCTCACTCAGGCCCCATGTACACTGCCATATAAAATCAAAAGTATCTGCTTTGAACTGGATGATATGACAGTGTAGACCTGTTGCACTCCAGAGCTGGAAACAGGGCCCTCTTTTCATTAATACACCACACCTTGGTTTAGGAAAAATACAATCTTCTCTATATATATAAAAATGTTCTGTGCGTAATGAGTACCTTAAAAACAAAAGAACCAATAAACAAAATCACACCAAATTTGGCAACAAAATGCCTCACACCACAAGGAGTGACCATCACTCAAAACATTATGATTTTGTCATTTGGGAGTTGTAGTTGCTGGGATTTATACTTCACCTACAATCAAAGAGTACTCTGAACTCCATCAATGATGGAATTGAACCAAACTTAGCACCCAGAACTTCCATGACCAACAGAAAATACTGGAAGGGTTTGGTGGGCATTGACCTTGAGTTTGGGAGTTGTAGTTCACCTACATCCAGAGAACACTATGGACTCAAACAATGATGGATCTGGACCAAACTTGGCACAAGCACTCAATATGCCCAAATATGAACACAGATGGAGTTTATGGAAAATAGACATTGACATTTGGGAGTTGTAGTCACTGGGATTCACAGTTCACCTACAATCAAAAAGCATTCTGAACCCCATGAACAACAGAATCCGGACAAACTTCCAACACAGAACCCCCATGACCAACAGAAAATACTTAAGGCCATCCAATCCAACTCCCTTCATCAGGGCAAGAAAACGTAATCAAAGTCCTCCTGACAAAGAGCCATCCAGATATAGATAGTAGACCCGGGCGGTTTCGTTTCGTTAATTCGTAATTCGTTAATAATTTGTTAATTTTTCCAATTACAAAACGATAACGAACCATTCTGGAGCAATCATTAAAAAAAATGAATTTTTAAAAACGTTTTGTAAATGCTTCGTATTTTGTTATTGTATTCGTTTCGTTATTGTTCTGAGGTTGTTTCGTTATTATTTCCGCAATGTCTGGGCCAGTTTTATGGTTTAATTAGTGAAAAAATATTATAATATCACACTAACAGTCAAGAACAGAGGGAGAGGGAAGCTTCAGAAGTTTTTGGAGGTTTTTTAGCGTATTTCGCGGTCGCGTCCGCCATTAACGAATCGATTCGTTATTGTTTCGGAAATTGATTCGTTAATTTTTTACCATTTACGAAATTTCGTAAATATCGAACTTTTTAAAAGGAAAATTTTGTAATTATTTTAAATATCGAAACAAAAAAAACCCAAATACAAATCGATTTTAGAAACAAATTTTTGCGTTGTTACTCAGGCCTAATAGATAGATATGATTCACACACACAGAGATATAGTATCATAGATTTAAAAGGGACCCTTAAAGAAGGACAATGGTATGTTGCATGTTCCAGGGTGGGCAAACAAGACACTCTCCACATCAACACTGACAAAGAAACAACAAGGAATACTGTTTACCCACAAGCATAAAGAAATTACATATATTAGAAACCAAAACTTTCTCATTACTTTATTTTCCAGATCAACAGACTGGGCCACAGCAATGCATGGCAGGGGACAGCTAGTCCTTTTTATTGAATGATTAATATAAAATAGAATGAAGTCCAAAGGTAAAAAAGCCAAAATGAAACAGCAAACAGCAATGTCCAGAGAACTTGCAGAAAATCCAAAGCAGTAATGTTCAAACAACTCTCAATAGAAATCCAGGAACAGATTAGTCCCACCTAATTCTCACTTGAAGCCAGAAATTCCCTTAGAGACCAGACCACTGGAAACTGGAAAACCCAGGAGGTTTGTTCTTGATACTAAACGATGCTTGGTCTGAGGAAATCCACCTCAAGGGCATTCTTAAATCCCACAAACTGATTCTGGCTAACTCTAATCTTTGGTTTCAGTTGTCGGATTCTCTCGGACCTATGTAAACACTGAGCCTCCCTGTGGTTCTGGCTTATCTCCAAGCTGCAACTGTTATCATTGACCCGACCAGGTGTCAAGTTATCTTGCAAGCTCGGGCCAGGAGGAAAAGGGAGTGAATTTTCTTCTCTCAGTCTGACAGAAACTTTCTCATGAGAACTTGGCTTTTCCCCTGAAGCCTCTAAATCAAAGCCTGTAGGATTTTTACTGCTCAAAGTGTCTCCATCTTGAGCCTCATCCTCATTGATCACTTCAGCCTCACTATCCAAACTAGGCCCATCAACATTGGCATCAACATTGGCATCAGCATTGGCATCAGCATTAGGCAATACAATCAGAGATTCAGGCTAAGGTTGACACACAGGCTGAGTCCCAACAGACCAGGGGCCCTCAAAGTAAGACCCAAGGGCCAGATAGGGCCCTCCAAGGTCATTACTCAACCCTCGCTCAGGGTCAACCTAAGTCTGAAACAACTTTTTTGTCATGTCAGGAGCAACTTGAGAAACTGCAAGTCGCTTCTGGTGTGAGAGAATTGGCCGTCTGCAAGGACGTTGCTCAGGGGACACCAGATGTTTTGGATGTTTTTACCATCCTTGTGGGAAGCTTCTTTCATGTCCCTGCATGAGGAGCTGGAGCTGATAGAGGGAGCTCATCCATGCTCTCTCTGGATTCGAACCTGAGACCTGTCGGTCTTCAGTCCTGCGACTTGAAAGCACACAACAACAATCCTATCTCATCAGCCAAAAGCAGGCCCACACTTCCCATTGAAATACTAATAAGTTTATATTTGTTAAAATTGTTCTTCATTTTAATTATTGTATTATTTTATGTTGAGATTAACTTCACAATTCAGCAGCAGATCAGTTGCACAACTTCAGCACTTTCCAGTAGCTTCTTCCTGCACAGTATTTTCAGTCAACTGCTCCCACAACCTGTAGTCACTCCGGAACCTTTTACAGACACTTGAGCACATGCCCGGCCATTGTCAGTTTTACTATTGTTTTCCCCTCCAATCTAGATGACACTACAAACTTACCACAGCACATGGTTATATCTTGTCTTAGCAGACAGGTTCTTTTAATCAATTACATAGAGCCTTCGACGAACAGCATCACAGCACAAAAAGAGAGTATACACTTTACATGACTTCCTTATATACAATTCTATAAAATTACACATAGCAATCTCTGATTGGTTCCCAACTCATTAACCCAACTCAGACCCAGGATTATATCATTCACAATCACCTGGACTAGGCCAGAACACATTCCCCAAATGAAGTTCTATATACAGTTAATGCATGACTCAGCATTTCCAATAGAAGCCTATTAGCAGTGCATGACTCAGTTATATTACATTACAATACATTGTAAAACCTGGCACTTTAAGTGTTTTTTTTTTTTTTGCACTACAAATAAGATATGTGCAGTGTGCATTGGAGTGCATTCATGCGTTTTTCAAATTATAATCCGGCCCTCCAACAGTTTGGGGGACTGTGACCTGGCCCTCTGTTTTAAAAGTTTGAGGACCCCTGGTGTAGACTAACATGATCCAGTTCAGAGCAGATAGTTTGGATTTTATATGGCAATGTAGATGGGGCCTAAGGGTTCATCTACAGTGTAGAATGAATGCCATTTGATACTACTTTAATGTCCATGGCTTGATGCTATAGAATCGTGGGAGTTGCAGTCTTTTCTGCTGAAAAGTGCTAGTGCCTCACCAAACTACAATTCCCATAATTCCATAGCATCGAATCATGGCAGTTAAGTGGTGTCAAACTGCATTCGTTCTACACTGTAGATGCACCCCTAGTTTTGATTTTGATCATTATAGTTGGTACACCCTAACTCAAAGTTCCAGGTGCCATTCGTGGAACTGAAGTTTGAACTGGCTGATTTGTTTTTACAGATTGATCATGTCTATGGTCTGGGAGACTATTAGTGGAAGTATATGAATACATGTCCAGTTCTGGGCACCACAATTGAAGAGAGATATTGACAAGCTGAAATGTGTCCAGAGGAGCAGCTTAAGGAGCTGGGCATGTTTAGCTTGAAGAAGAGAAGGCTGAGAGGAGATATGATAGCCATGTATAAATATGTGAGAGGAAGCCACAGGGAGGAGGGAGCAAGCTTGTTTTCTAGGACCCGGAACAATGGCTTCAAACTACAAGAAAGGAGATTCCATCTGAACATGAGGAAGAACTTCCTGACTGTGAGAGCCGTTCAGCAGTGAAACTCTCTGCCCCAGAGTGTGGTGGAGGCTCCTTCTTTTGAAGCTTTTAAAGAGAGGCTGGATGGCCATCTGTCAGGGGTGCTTTGAATGCAATATTCCTGCTTCCTGGCAGGGGGTTGGACTGGATGGCCCATGAGGTCTCTTCCAACTCTTTGATTCTATGATTCTACATGTTGGCTACTTATATTTGGAGTGAAATGACAAGTTGCTGATTCTGTTGTTTGTTTGTTTCTTCTTTTGGGATTGTGTGCAAACAATTACAAATTCTTCAAAGCATGCTTCTTTTGGCTATTTTCAAGCTGTGGATGGTGGAATCTGTAGATTTTTTTGAAAAAATACACACAAACACATTGGAAAAAGGATACCAGATTACAAATGTTCATGTTAAAAAAGAACAAACAAGCCAACATACAGTGAACTGAATCCTATTGGTTTGTGCTGATTACAATATCTGAGTCAACTGATGATTGTGAATGAACACATAGTTAATTTGAATGGATTTAATTGAGTAAATCTGGTTGGGATATATAATAGAACTCTGGCTACTCTCGCACAAGACAGTACAACATCATGGGATGGGAAGAAAATGTAAGTGATAATCATCATCATCATTCCCATTTGCATTTTCTTTCCATCCCATGTTTTATTGTTGTTGATGATGATTATTTGTTATCCACCTCTTCTCACACCTCGAGGCGGGGTACAATACGATCAAAACACAACACTATTAAAATGCATATACCAAAATATACACCAGATCAACACCAAAATGTAAGTTAAAATTCACAAGTTAAAAATGACTGGGTAGGCCTACCAGAAGAGATAGGTCTTTAGATATGTTTTAAATTCCTATTGCTCATTTAGCTGCCAAAGTTCTTCTGGCAGGTCGTTCCACAGTCCTGGGGTGGCCAATTAAAAGATCCTCTGGGTGACAGTTGCCAATTGGAGTGTGGTTGGCTGGAGTAACTGCCCCCAGAGGATATAAGTATTTGGGGCAGATTGTATGGGAGAAGATAATCCTGTAGATAACCTGGACCCAAACCATGTAGGTCAAAACCAACACTTTGTACTCTACACAAAAACTAATTGACTTTAGTGTGGATGTATTGTCGAAGGCTTTCATGGCTGGAATCACTAGGTTCTTGTGGGTTTTTTCGGGCTATAGAGCCATGTTCTAGAGGCATTTCTCCTGACGTTTCACCTGCATCTATGGCAAGTGTGGATGTAATAGGCTCATTCCTAGATGTTCCCGTAACCAGTCTAGCTGAAATATTTTGGACTAATTGAAGTTTCCTAACTTGGTTCAAAGGTAGCCCAATCTATAGCACATTGCAGATATCCAACCTTGAGGTTGCCAGCGCAAAAAAATTCAACAAAATCAAAATGGATTTACTTTTACATCTTTGCTAGACACTAAAAAAAAATCTGTTTGGACCACTGATATGACAGAACTAATCCTTCTTTGGAAACTTTTAAACAGAGGCTGGATGGCCATCTGTCAGGGGTGATTTGAATATAATATTCCTGCTTCTTGGCAGGGGGTTGGACTGGATGGCCCATGAGGTCTCTTCCAACTCTTTGATTCTATGATTCTATGAATCCATTTCGTTGACAGTGGAGGGAAAATGAAAACAAACAGATGATATATATTCTCTAACTGCTTATTGTATTGTATGGGGAAATGTCTTTTTTTAAATTCCTGGTACACATTTATGGCATTTTTAAACATTGAGATCCCTTCACCAACTTCTGATGAAAATGTATTTTTATTTTAACTTGATTGTTTTAAACAAATTACAAAAACAGATTAATCATTTCTTGGTCCAGAAAATAATGCAGAATTAATCTTGTTAGACTTCCTTAATTCTGGTGTGTTGAAAATTAATCTTAACTTAATCTTGTTTATGACTTAATCTTGTTTATGACTTGCCTTTTCCTTATTTTACTGCATAATTTATATATATCTAGGGTCTATTGGGTTCTGAGGAAGTTTGGAAATCCAGCCAGTAAAACAAAACAGACGTATCTAAAATGATTATTAAAATAATTAAAAAGTTAGTTGATGTAATGAAAATTGATACTGTTTTTTGTTCTCTGTACTGCATACAGTTAAACTTGGGATTCAATACTATAAGATGCAGTGGGTTTTTTACAGCTAGATTATAATCAATCCTTCCTTCCTTTCTTTTCTCTTCTTCTTTACCCTGGAAACTCATCAGGGACCGGCAGTTGATGGTTCATAGCCTGGCACTATCCATGGAACACCATTATGAGAAGCATGGATCTATATATGTGTTAGCAACTTCAAGATTTTACCTCCTTTAAGTTCAGACACTTTTTCTTTTCGGTTGGGTCTGGTTGCACTTCGCACAAAAATCAACTTGCACAAAAACTTATTTGATATAAACTTCATATTTTTCACAGAAATGAAATTTTTACCAAGTAGTCACAAAATGTGAAAAGTCTTCAGGGGGGAAAAAGGAAAAAAAATCATAACCTAATCCACTAGAAACAAAAAAAAGTAATTCTCTTTTTTTCTCTCTCTCTTGTGAGCAAATGTGAACAAAGACTTCGCATATTCCAAATATCCAGATTTAGCAGACCCAACTAATTCTCATTCCTCCCACTTTTTCAGTTGCTTTTAAAATTCTACAGTTTCATCTCCTCCCATCCATTTTCCCCTTACTTCCACAACTTATTTCCATTTTGCTAATAATTAGAATTGCAGTATGAATAGTCATCCCGTTGTGACTTCCAATAAACTGAAAGGGTTGTTGAAGGGGACTGGGTTTGTTGTCATCTTTACTTTGAAAAACCATAAGTCTTGTTGAACCAGAACACCTGAAAAGCAGAAAGAATATAACAGAATATATAGGTTGAATATCCTTTGTCAGGAAACCCAAAATCCAAAACTATCCACATGGATGGCTGATATTTGCTTTCTGATATTTCGATGAACACAAACTTTGTACAACATTATTCAAAATATTGTATATAAAACCAGGCTGTGTGTAAAACATGCATATGAATGAAACATGAATGAATTTTGTGTTTAGACTTGGGTCCCCTCTCCAAGTAACTGAAATCTAAAACCTAAAACATTTCTAGTCCCAAACATTGTGGATAAGAGATATTCCAGCTCTACTGTGAAAAAATATCTATAGCCACAATCCCATTCATATATTCTGGAGAGTATTTTCAAGTAAATCTGTTCTTGTAAACTGCTTTCTACTTCCAGCTCTTGAGAAAGATATTGGAGTTGGGAAATGATGTGCCACACTGAGTTATCTCACTGTCTGATAGGAAAGTGTTAACACAAACTTGGAAATGAGGCTGATATTTTATTAACCTTTTGCAAAGAGAATTGTTAGTTATGGGCAGGAGGCATTAGGAGGGATGGAAAAGGCCACTTGGCCTAATAAGCCTTGCCCCTTTGGGGCAACCTTGATCTCTGCCTCCATCCAGGAATAAATTGTGCGGAGGATCTTCCTACGCTCATTTATAAAATCTCATTTAAGGACCTGTCTTGACAATTTCTCCCATATATAAGCTATTCTAGGAATTCAAAGGCACCAAGCCAGGGTCCAGACGCTGAAAGTCATGAATACACATGGCTATTTCAACAGATGATGTACTACATTTTGCTAAAACAAGGGATTATTTGGTGTGTGTCTAGTGTCACACAATCCTCAGATAAGAAATGTGGGATCTTGAGGTAACTCAGATTCAGTTATCATCTGGGTAGCAGCTAAATTGGGGGGTCAATCTCTCACAGCTCACTAGGATTCTCTGTGCAGCAGCAGGCAAGGGCAGGAAGGTGGAGTTGCAGTGGTCTTTTGGGTAAATATCCCCCTGACCAGGTGGCCTATCCCTCAGTATACAGGGTTTATGTGTTTACCTAAAGGTGGGGAGCTGGAATAGAATAGGGATTCTGTTAGTGTACCACCCACCCCACTGCTCAACAACTTCTTTACCTGAACTAGTTCAGGTGGTCTCAGGGTCGGGGTTGAAGTCTCCACATCTTCTACTACTGGGGTAATTCAGCATCCATGCCAAGGCATCCCTGTCAGGAGTGGCTCAGGACTTCATGTCTGCTATGGGTCTGTCCAAATTGGTATTTGGGCTCACACATGTGGCTGGACACTAGCAGTGTGCACAATTTTGCTTTTGTGCACCAGATCCAAAGTATTCAGAGGATTTGGTTGGCGAATGCATGAAAAAGAGCTTGGCTCAGGGCAGCTGAAGCTTTAGCAGCTAGATCTTTTTGGCTAATGGGGGCTAATAATGGGAACCAATGGTGCTGAGTGGCACTCCACCTGAACTGACGACATGTGGGCAGGGCAGCCTCACAAATCAGGAAAGCTGTTGCTCCTCCTTTGTTTTCTTCCCCAGCAGGCTCCTCCATCCCTTCCCAAAGCCCCACCCCTACCCCTATTCCACACTAGCTTAAGGCAAATGGGAACTTGCTTTCTCAGCAGCACTTTGTGTGGCGCAAGCAATAGTCCGAAACTTTCCGAAAACAGAAAGCCCTCCTGAAGTTCCCTAAAAATTGAATTGGGGGGGGGGGGGATGAAAACAGCATGGGATTAAGATCATCTGTGGAGGCCCTGTTCTTAGTTTCACCTCCTTCGCAAGTGCAATTGATGGGGACAAGAGACAGGGCTTTCTCAGTGGTGGCTATTATTTATTTATTAATGACATTTATAGCCTGCCTTTCTCAACCATATGGCAACTCAAGGCAGGTTACAGGTTGGCACGATTCAATGTCATGCATTCATAAAAGTGCAATTAAAAACAGTCAACATATAAAAACATATATAAAAACCATAAAAAACATGTAGTCACCGATGTCATCGTTTTCCAGTAACATCGTTTGGCCATTCCATGTTCATCATTCATAGTTTCATGTTATCTATTCCGCTGCATTCTCAACAGTTAATCTGTTTTTATCACATTGAGTCCCATGAGGAGAAAATCAGAGTATAAATAATGTTAATAAATAAATATATAAATAAACTGTGAGGACATACAATATGATTATGAAGTTCATTTATACTCCGCTTTTTCTCTCAACAAAGTCTGAAAGTGGTTCACAGTCTACACTATTGTATACTAGGTTACCTGCTCACAGTCTACACTGTTGTATGATGTCTCTGTGGTGTCAGTTCTTGAAAGTAATTGGCTGTAAAAATTAATTACTCAAAAATAATTTCTTCTCTATAACTAAAGTATGATTAAGGCTGCATCTACACATATCCACATATTCTGGAGTTGTTCTAATGCAGACTGGGAGCATCCACCAAACTCTTTGAGCACCCAGATGAAGTAAAGGACATAGAGATTTACCCCAGAGCTTCCAGAAAGAGACTGTGTGATGCCAGTGTTTTAGAGGCATGACCAGTTGAATCCAGGTGGATCCCGTTTGATTATGTATCCACACTAGGGCTGGGCGGTTTCGTTCGTTAATTTCGTAATTCGTTATTAATTCATTATTTTTTTTTATAACGAAGCGATATTGAACCATTCCAATTCATTTCGTAATTGTTTCAAAATTGTTTCGTAATTGTTTCGAAATTGTTTCGTTATTATTTCATTATTATTTCCGTATGTCTGGTGCAAGTTTTATAGTTGTTGTTTGTTTTATCAGTGATAAAAAAAAATTATCACACCAACAGTCAACAACAGAGGGAGAGGGAAGCTTCAGAAGTTCCCCCTGTCCCATTTGGAGGGCTTTTTAGCGTATTACGCAATCGCGTCCGCCATTAACGAATCGATTCGTTATTGTTTCGAAATTGTTTCGTAATTTCCGAAATTTCGTAAATATCGAACTTTTTAAAAGAAAAATTTCGGAATTCTTTTAAATAACGAAACACAAAAAACCCTAAAAACAAATCGAGTTTAGAAACAAATTTTTCCGTGGTGGGACAGCCCTAATCCACACATCCAACAGACCCATCCATCCTCACAAAGGCTTCGTGGCAATGTCCTTTCTCCTGGACACATGGCTTGCTTCCCCTATTGTAACCTAACTAAAAGCAATGTTGCAGCTTGCCTCAACAAGGAAGCTACTTGTGGCCAGTGATGCAATGGTAGACAATAGAACAGGCTGGATTCAGCCTGAATAAACTTTATCCAGTTTTCAGTTTGTTTATATAATACTTTGTTTAGTGACTTTATTTGGAAACATAACACCTCAGGCTCTTCTACACTGACCACTTAAGACGTCTTGGAACTGAGACTTGGCAGAAACCGATGTGCAGTACTCTGGAGGCATATGAGGAAGAAAAATTGACAGCAGTGGAGATAATCAATTTCCCATTCCAGGGGGTTTGATTGGTCCCCTGCCTTTGGGGCATTTTTCTGCACCCACGCCTTGTGTTCCAAATTTTACAAAGCACTTCAGTGAGAGCGGGCATTTACAATGCAACTTGCATTCTGCGAAGCTGATTTTACTGTGTGGTGTGATTTGCATCTGGCTTTTGCTGATGCACATTCAGAGGTTTATCTTGGACTTCCCTGCACTTTGCTTGATGTGTTTTAAAGGCATGAACCCATGCTGCAGCATGTTTTGGTGACATGCATTTTCAAGCCACTGTGGTTTGAAGCCAGTGTAGCTGGTGGCCAGTGTAGATAAGCTCCTAGAAAGCATGGATATCATTTTTCCAGGACAATGATTCCATTGCAACAAGCCACTGCAGTTCAGACTGCATTCATTCTTTGTATAGAACAGAAGACGGGGAAATCAAGGTTTGCTTTTGAACACGTTGACACTTTTCAAGCCGTGGGTGCAAAATTCATGGGTGCAGAATCAGTGGATATGGAGGACTGACAGGAGCCAATACTTCTAGAGGGGGAAGTTGGACAAGCTCAAATCCAGCTCAGGTTTGCTTGTGCAGAATTGGTGGATGATGGAATCCATGGAGACAGAATTGGTGGGCGATGGGATCCATGCATACAGGACCGGGTTCGAGATTGTTGATTGGACAGCGTCATTATGCCAATTTGCCTGGGCTGTGCCCCATTCTGACCTACATCCTTATCTAGAACATAGCAACCTAGAGCATAGTGACCTAGAACTTTAATAAAATTCTAACCTTGAACTGAGAATATTCTTTTCGGTGGCCCGAAAAGAAGAGCTGAGGAAAGGGCTCTTCTCACTTAGAACATTCTAACTCAGAGCATTCCTGTCTAGAACATGCTAACCTAGAGCCCCGTGACCTAGGACATCAATCTAGGGAACAAAGAATATTCTTTGTGCAGCAATCCGAGAAAAGCTGGGGAAAGAGCTCTTCTAGCATGGAACCTTCTAGCCTAGAACTTGATATAGAACACATCAACCTAGACCACAATGGCATAGAACCTAACCAATATCATTCTAACCTCAAACTGAGAATATTCTTCATGTGGTGGTCCCAAAAGAAAAGCTGGAGAAAGTGCTCTTCTCAGAACCTTCTAACTTAGAGCCTTCTGGTCTAGAGCCCAATGACCTACAACACCCCAACTTAGATCATTATAACCTGAAACAAAAAAGATTCTTTGTGCATCAATCCAAAAAGAAGAGCTGTGGAAAGGGCTCTTCTAGCTTAGAACCTTCAAACCTAGAGATTTCTGGTTTAGAACACTCTAACCTAGATCACCCAACCTAAAATACTGGAGGGGCTTGGGGGGGAATGACATACCCATGCGGGAGTTGTAGTTCACCCTGCATCAAGAGATATTACCAAACTTCCCAAAACAAACAATGCCTTTTTTCAAATCACTTGGGCACCGCTGGGTCCCAAGCTAGTGTTAAATAAAACAAATTTTGTTAAAAGATAATTTATTAATTTAAAATTAGCTTGACTATATTATCCAGACATGTGATTCTGCTTTCAGAATGCTCAGCATCTGAAAATCCTGTGTTGCAGGTGTTGGCAAAGTAAGGGCACTGAACATAAATCCTTTGATTTTGTTAGTACAATCTAAATCAGTGTTTCTCAACCTGGGGGTTGGGACCCCTGAGGGGGTCGTGAAGGGGTGTCAGAGGGGTCACCAAAGAACATCAGAAAACAAAGTATTTTCTGTTGGTCATGGGGGTTCTGTGTGGGAAGTTTGGCCCAATTCTATAATCGGTGGGGTTCAGAACGCTCCTTGATTGTAGGTGAACTATAAATCCCAGTATCTACAACTCCCAAATGTCAAAGTATATTTTCCCCAAACCCCATCAGTGTTCACATTTGAGGATATTGAGTATCTGTGCCAAGTTTGTCCAGATCCATCATTGTTTGAGCCCACAGTGCTCTCTGGATGTAGGCGAATCACAATTCCCAAACTCAAGGTCAATGCCCACCAAACCCTTCCAGTATTTTCTGTTGAACATGGGAGTTCTCTGTGCCAACTTTGGTTCAATTCCATCATTGGTGGGGTTCAGAATGATCTTTGATTGTAGGTGAACTATAAATCCCAGCAACTACAACTCCCAAATGACAAAGTCAATCCCCTAGCCAACCACACCAGTATTTGGGCATACCGGGTATTTGTGCCAAATTTGCTCCAGTGGATGAAAATACATCCTGCAGATCATTATTTACATGGCGATTCATAATGTTAGGGTTATGGTTGGGGGTCACCACAACATGAGGAACTGTATTAAGGGGTCACAGCATTAGGAAGGTTGAGAACCACTGATCTAAATGGATGTATTAAGTACTTTGGGGGTAGGAGAAGACAAAATACTTTTTTCCACAGAGACAAAATATTCTTCTTTGAATGCTGGGAAAATACAATATCACAGGCAAAGGAATGCAACCTCAAGGGAGATTGTCTGGATGGCTCTGAACAAATGGAAATGGCCCTGATCCAAAGAGCCGGGCAGCTAGTTCCGTGTGCCCAAGGGAGCCTGGCAAGATGCATGCATGGCTGGCAAATCTCTACTCAAAGAGAGGAAAGATTTTTTTAAAAAACAAACGAGAGTCGGTTTTCAAAGTGAAAAGTTTAAACATTTTCTAAAAGACAAAACTCACAGGGCATGCCCAAACTGATGGGTGCACCTAAAGTAGCTCTCTGGATCACAGCCAATAATCTTGCGTGTATCATTTTACAAATGGAAAAATATGGGGAAAGCCTGAAACACAGATGTTACAACCCTAAAGATTTGTATCTGATTACAAGAAGAAAGGGAAATATGCTTGCTCACACTATCCATTCCAAACATTGTGTGTTTCTTCTTTTCATTCCCCTTCCCTTCCACCTTTATTTTCTTCTGGCATCCGTGGATCTCTGCAGTGTCGTATTCCAGCTATCATTGTAACCTGGGCTCACACTCTTTTGCCTGCTTAGCAAAAGGGGTAGGCTCATAATATTACTCACTACACTGTGGAAAGTGTCGTCCCAAATTCCTAGACCAAGAACAAGCCACGAGAGTAAAGATGAAGATCCACCCAGAGGAAAAGTGTTCCTGCCATACATCAAGGGAACCACTGACCGCATAGGGAAGCTGATGAGGAAACACAACATACAAACAATCTACAAACCCACCAAGAAAATCCAACAAATGCTACGTTCAGCAAAGGACAAGAGGGATCCTCTCACCTCTGCAGGAGTCTACCGTATACCATGCAGCTGTGGACAAGTCTACATAGGGACCACCAAACGTAGCGCCCAAACACGAGTCAAGGAACATGAAAGGCACTGCAGACTACTTCAGCCAGAGAAGTCAGCCATAGCAGAGCACCTGATGAACCAGCCTGGACACAGCATATTATTTGAGAACACAGAAATGCTGGACCACTCCAACAACCACCATGTCAGACTACACAGAGAAGCCACTGAAATCCACAAGCATGTGGACAATTTCAACAGAAAGGAGGAGACCATGAAAATGAACAAAATATGGCTACCAGTAGGGCTGGGCGGTTTCGTTCGTTAATTTCGTAATTCGTTATTGATTCGTATTTAAATTAGCTTACGATCCAATATTGAGCCATGCAGGAGCAACTAAAAATCGAAACGCATTTTTCAATTTATTTCATAATTGTTTCGTAATTGGTTCGAAATCGTTTCGAAATCGTTTCGAAATTGTTTCGTTATTATTTCCGTATGTCTGGTGCAAGTTTTATAGTTGTTGTTTGTTTTATCAGTGATAAAAAAATAAATTATCACACCAACAGTCAACAGCAGAGGGAGAGGGATTCTTCAGAAGTTCCCCCTGTCCCATTTGGAGGGTTTTTTTAGCGCATTGCGCAATCGCGTCTGCCATTAACAAATACATTTGAAATTTACAAAATTTCGTAAATAACGAATTTTTTTAAAGAAAAATTCGGAATTCTTTTTAAAAACGAAACACAATGGACCCCCTAAAAACGAAATGAGTTTAGAAACAATTTTTTCCGTTGCTACCCAGGCCTAGCTACCAGTATTAAAAAACTCTAAAATTACTACAGCAAAACAGCAGAGAGGAAACAACCAGGCACATCTTAACACCTCTCAACAGAACATTTTCCCAGGCTCAGCCAGGCCTTCGAATGCTAATGAAGGTGGTCAGCTGAAACATTCACACCTAGCTTCAGCAGAGAGCTCTTTGCCCCACCCCAGTCATTCCACAGATATAAACCCATTTTCCTATTTCCAACAGACCTCATTACCTCTGAGGATGCTTGCCATAGATGCAGGCAAAACGTCAGGAGAAATGCCTCTAGAACATGGCCCTATAGCCCGAAAAAACCTACAAGAATCCTAGATGTAGATTTATGCAATGTGTCAACCACAGAGCAACTGCTGTGTGAAAATGTTTTGCCTAGATAGTGATTAGTAGTTATTCTTTCCGAACTGAGAAAAAGAGAATTGTGGTAAGAGAAATTACTTTTTTTTCCCTTTCAGGTAAAGTCTCTCTGACATGTCCTCTGGGTCCCTTTCATAGTTTTAGAGGCACCCTTGGAACTCACTACAGGTGGTGGCTCATATTAAGACCAGCAATGCTGGCACCAGAAGTGGTCTTATACTGCCCTCTGCAGTCCCAAAAACATTTCTAATCCTAATTCTGAAAACTCATAGCCACTGCAAAGCCTTGCCAAATCTGTCTCAGCCAGTGAAATAAAAATACTAATGTGTCATTGGTCTACTGCAGGGGTCCTCAAACTACGGCCCGGGGACCGGATACGGCCTTCCAAGGTCATTTACCTGGCCCTTGCTCAGGGTCAACCTAGGTATGAAATGACTTGAAAGCACACAACAACAACAATCCTATCTCATCAGCCAAAAGCAGGCCCACAAGTCCCAATGAAATACTAATAATTGTTAAAATTGTTCTTCATTTTAATTATTGTATTGTTTTAAAGTGTTATTAGCACTACAAATAAGTTATGTGCAGTGTGCATAGAAATATGTGAGAGGAAGCCACAGGGAGGAGGGAGCAAGCTTGTTTTCTGCTTCCTTGGAGACTAGGACATGGAACAATGGCTTCAAACTACAAGAGAGGAGATTCCATCTGAACATGAGGAAGAACTTCCTGACTGTGAGAGCCGTTCATCTGTTCAGCAGTGGAACTCTCTGCCCCGGAGTGTGGTGGAGGCTCCTTCTTTGGAAGCTTTTAAACAGAGGCTGGATGGCCATCTGTCATGGGTGATTTGAATGCAATATTCCTGCTTCTTGGCAGGGGGTTGGACTGGATGGCCCATGAGGTCTCTTCCAACTCTTTGATTCTATGATTCGATGAATTCATTCATTTTTTTTTCAAATAATAATCCGGCCCTCCAATACTTTGAGGGACTGTGACCTGGCCTTCTGTTTGAGAACGCCTGGTCTACTGTGTGTCAACTATACACCAGCTCAGTGAGGAAAGACCAGTCTTCTTGAATTCTACAGCACAAGCAATAAAGTTATAATTAATTGCTTATTAATTAATTAAATTCCAACTGTTGTTGTGAGCCTTCAAGCCATTTCCAACATTACAGTGACCCTAAAGTGAACCTGTTGAGAAGCCAGATTTGCTCAAAGGCTGATTGCCTTTGCCTTCTTCTGAGAGAGTGTGACTTGCCGGGATTGTGGGGAGGCCCTGCTCCTGGTCCTAACATCTTCACAGATTCGGCAGGGACTAGAGACAGGACCTTCTCAGCGGTGGCCCCTCGTCTGTGGAATGCCCTCACCAGGGACATTAGATTAGCCCCCACCCTCTTAACGTTTTGAAAAAGAGTGAAAACCTGGCTTTTTGAGCAGGCTTTCCCAAATGCAGTGTAATAGACAAACTCTGACCTTGGAATGGCTGGGCAATGCCACTGGATAATGCACCGGGATTGTGGCGCAGCTTTCTGAGTGTCAGCTGCATTAAGATCACTCTGACCAAAAGTCATGAGTTCAAAGCCAGCCCAGGTTGGAGTGGGCTTCCAACCAATTGTGTGTAGCCTGTTGTCGACCTTTGCAACCTGAAAGACAGTTGCATCTGTCAAGTAGGAAAATAAGGTACCACCTTAAAGTGTGGGGAGGCTAAATTAACTGATTTATGAGGCCATAAAGAAGACTCCAGCAAAGCATTCCAGAGGGGAAGCATGCGGGGAATGCGGAAGTGCTTCATCAGCATCACAGATGGACGATGAAAGCGACAGCTCCCCTGGCGGCCAGAAAAAGTTAAATAGCCTCTGTGTATGTCTTATATGTTTGTATGTCAAAAATTGGCTTTGAATGTTTGCTATATATGTGTACACTGTAATCTGCCCTGAGTCCCCTGCAGGGTGAGAAGGGCAGAATATAAAAGCTGTAAATAAATAAATAAATGCCCAAGATCATCCATCAGATTTCCATGGCTGAGCAGGGAATTAAACCCTTATCTCCAGAGTTCTGATCTAATGCTCAAACCACTAAATTACTGTACAAGCCTATAATCAAACTTCAAAAACTTCTGAACTAGGAATTTTCAAACAATTTCCTGGACAAATGGAAACATGTAACCAAGGCTTCTACCAGCCCTTCTCAAGCAACATGTATTGGAAGAGAGAGGTATCCACTGACAGACAGTGGTTAGGTATGAGAACACAAGTGCAACATGTCCATAAGCTCACCTCTATGTTTGAAGTGGTTGGTATGGCATGTGCTCGTAAAGGACTTTACAGAATATTCTTTTAAAATAAGCACATCTGTTTCCACTAGGAACAAATCAGAGATGCCACACAGAATAAACAACGTCACTAAAGCTTTATGTACCCTTGCACAGAACAGTCACAAGGCATTCCCAGAGCTGATCTGACTTGGTCGGAATATCTGTTCTTTCCTCAGCAGCCAGCTTGTTGAGAGACACATTTAGTTCTGGTCAACAGAACTATTCTTGGAAACCTATTTTAATCCCAGTACCTTGTACAATTAACAGTTTTGTTTTTCAAAAAGTGGGATTAGCACTCTGGGCCATGATTCCACATCTACAGGGCGATTCACTGGCTGAAGGACTGCGAAATGAAAACTGTTACTTCAGCATTGTGTTCTTGGTTTTTCAGATAGACAGAAATGATATGATGCAAGAAATTTCAAGGGAGAAATGAAGTTTTAAACCAGGGTTTATTACATTTTTGTTTCTTTCTTTTTAGACTAGAATTCCCAAAATTACTGATCAGTAAGTAACTTTTCCAAGCTTGGTGTAAAACTTACATGTTCTAAGCAGTATCTACATGGAACCCAATCCTCATCACATTGACCAAAAAGTAACTCTAATTAGTTACTTTAAAAATGAAACTAGTTTGGGAATATTAACCAACCTGAATAATTGTCCCAGTAACAGAAACCAACTATGCATAATAAGATACATATAACAAGTTGCCTGAAATTGGGCAAGTGTTTATTATGCATGCCCACAGACAGTCAGATGAATGTTTCTTGCTATTTTTGCAAATTTTACAAAATGGGTATCCTAGAAATACAATGATAATATAAATCTAGTGAGATTCAGATCTACATAAATAAGACTTCAGTTTCACTATGGCTTTTGTAGTAATGGACTTTCATGCAAAAACCTAGAACTGGAAACGTAATGGATGAAAAATGAGTCGTATGTCCAGGGTCGATTTGTTATAAATGGAGATGAAATTGAGGAAGTGGCTGAATATGTATATCTTGGACAACAAGAACAGTTGAATAAATTGGCAAATGGAGAATGGGCAAGAAGATGCAAGGCGGCTTTGTTGTTGTTCATTCGTTCAGTCGTCTCCGACTCTTCGTGACCTCATGGACCAGCCCACGCCAGAGCTCCCTGTCGGCTGTCTCCACCCCCAGCTCCTTCAAGGTCAGTCCAGTCACTTCAAGGATGCCATCCATCCATCTTGCCCTTGGTCGGCCCCTCTTCCTTTTACCTTCTACTTTCCGCAAGGCGGCTTAGATGGCTTTTAATTGAAATCGGACAGTGTTAACAGATGATAATCCGCCAATTAAGGTCAGAGCAGATATTTTCAACACATTTACACACCACTATATAATTTTCTCCTAGTGGGCACTCTTGTTAGAGGTTACCCCTATGCAGACATTCAGAGAAATGAGGTGTACTTTGTGTATGATGCAATAATATCAAAATGATTTGGCCCTGGCTCATCCGCTTAAATGCATCATCTATATTTATTTATTTACTAGCCGTCCCCCGCCACACGTTGCTGTGGCCCACATGGGGGTTCTGTGTGGGAGGTTTGGCCCGATTCTATCATTGGTGGGGTTCAGAATGCTCTGTGATTTTAGGTGAACTATAAATCCCAGCAACTACAACTCCAAAATGTCAAGATTCTATTTTCCCCAAACTCCACCAGTGATTCACATTTGGGCATATTGAGTATTCTTGTAGAGTTTGGTTCAGATCCAACAAATTACAAAATTAAAACCACAATTAGACATAAAAGCATAATTAACAATACATAAGCCATCGTTAAAACAGTAAAACAGTCTCATCAGCTATATCATCATTCCAGTCACATTCCCTTAAAGTGCTGCTTGCATTTATTGTCCAAAAGCCTGGTCCCAAAACCATGCCTTTAGTTTCTTTCAAAAAACTAGGAGGGAGGTGGCTGATCTTACCTCAGTTGGGAGTGTGTTCCATAAGCGAGGGGCCACCGCCGAGAAGGCCCTGTCTCTTGTCCCCGCCAGGCACATTTGCGCTGTTGACGGGAGCGAGAGCAGGGACCCCCAGACAAGCCTGTAGCCAGGATTTCGTTTCTGGGGGGGGGGCTAAAAAATTTTCAGGGGGATTTCGGGGGGGCTGTGTTTTGGGGTGCTGAGTCCGAGTCTGAGAGGGTCTAGCCTAGCAAACCTTTTGTATCATTACCCCAATAACCCCATGCATATGGGATATATTGAGTATGGTGATCAGATCATGATATGAATAAACATAACAGTTTAAATAATGCACCAGTAAGGCCTTTTCGCGAACCACCATGAGAATTTCGGGGGGGGGGCTGAAGCCCCTCAAGCCCCCCCCTCCCCTGGCTACATGCCTGCCCCCAGATGATCTTAGATTTTGAGGTGGGACATAGGGGTGGATACATTCGGACAAGTAAGCTGGGCCAGAACCGTATAGAGCTTTATAGATCAAAACCAGCACTTTGAATATAGTTCCTTCACAAATTGGTACATGGCCCCTGGGAGGAAAAATGTTTTCCACCCTGCTGTATTTGAAAGTGTTGTGTATCTAAATGTTTTGGGGTTGTTGTTGTTGTTGTTTTTTTTTTGTTAATCCTACTCTGATTTAGAGGTATGGAATTAAGAACAAAGGGTTTGAAATTTACCTTCTTCAGTTAACTGCCCAGAGAATAGACAAAGTTGGTACACAGATATTGTGGTCATAGTTTCCCCCACTTACTGAGATTTGTTGTATTTGTATTTACATTATTGTCTATTTTGGCATGTAGTCATATATAAATAACATTTGCATATATTGTGCAAATCTATTTCCTCTTTTACCTTCTTTTTCCCCAGTGTGTTTGAGACAACCCTTAATAGCAATAGTTTAAAATCTGCTCACTGTCAGGTCTGCTTCTTACATATGGATCAGCTGATGTTTGTTTGGTTCCCTCAGCAATGAATTTATTCCTGTCCTTCCCATTTTCTCTTAGACCTTCAAAACAAAAAGGAGAATAGTTCAGGAAAAGTGCCTGTGAAAGCTGAATTATGCTTGGCGACCAAGACAGACAAAGTGTTTCACAGCACCTGAGGGAGACTCAGGGGAGTAATGAGAGGCATTTCATCTCTTCATGATATCTGGCCCCTACATAAATCACAAAAATGCAAGGGAAGATTTCTTGTTCTGCTCTGTCAGCTATGGAAGAGATGCCTCCTTCCAGAAATTATATTTTCATCTGCTTTTTGTGGAGCCTTCCATTGCCTCCCCGCCACCTGGACTAGAACCTCCATTGCTCCGCAACCATGCAGACCCAGAAACGCACTGGCAGGCATGGGTGCTTTCTGGGCCTGCATGCCAGTGCATGTGTGACATGCAGGTCCAGAAAGTGCCCGCACCTGCCAACGCCTTTCTGGACCTGTACGGATATGGAGTGATGGAGGCTCTAGTCTGTGCTGTGGGAGAATGATGGAAGGCTCTGCAACGAGTCACAGTGACCAGCAAACAGCAGCAACAGACAGCTAGATGGAGCAGTGCTGCTGGGATGGAAGCCGGTCGAGATGGAGTCCGACAGTACCAGGCATCAATAGCAGCCCCAGCAAGCAAGGCAGCATGGAGCCCCAGCAAGGCCACCAGCAAACATGATAGAAGGCAAACCCTGGCAAGCTGCCAGCAAACACGTAGCATCTCAGCCCTGCACCAAGGATCCCACCATGGGTCTCCTCCTAGCTCCCAGTTTGAGGAGGCCAGACGGACCAGGCCAGCCAACGATGAAGACCTCAGCAATGATGCAAGGAAGTTTTCCAGATTGATGTTGACTCCAGAGGAGGATTCTCTCTGACTTCAAACACCACACAGCTGAGTTAAAGTAGCAAGCAGTTTATTGAAGATAATAAAAGCCAAAGCAATAAAAAGTAATCCACAATAAAAGGTAAATCCAATTGGGTAGGAAGGAAAAAGGAACAAATATTCCAGAAGAATAGTCTAAAAGAGTCAATGAAACTACATTATTGACTTCCAAGACAATAAACAGCAAGGCACTTGAACATGAATCAATTGAAAGCAAAAGTCCAGAAACTTAGAAACACTTGAACACGAATCTAACGAAGTCAAAAGTCCAGGAACTTAGAAAGAGATCTGAACGTGAATCCAACAATGCTTTGTCTACCATTAGATTCTGTACTCGGCACTTATATCCCAACTATCTCTACTGTGTTTCCCAAACAGCCAAGAATGGATTTTTCCACAGCCTTGGGTTCACTGCTAGCCTTTGCTGTAATCTGACTGAGCACCTTAGAGTCTGATTTGTTTGTCTTTGCTGACTAAAAACACTTCTTCTGTTCAAGGGTTCATTAACTTCTGTACCTGAAGAAGATAACTGACCAGAGGACTGTGGCGCTAAGCCTTTCCCAGGCTCAAGGTCTTGAGAATCATCTTGAAACAATACAGGACTCTCTAACCCATCAACTGAGCTACAATCAGACCCAGGACACAGACCATCATCCCCTTCAGGAACATTCCCATCAGAGGAATCACTTTGAACATGAACCACATTGTCACAGCAACGTGATCATTAGACACATGAACCATATTGTCACTCCCATCATCCAGAGCACCCTAATTATTAGACACAATCACAGGCTGAAAAGGTCAACATACAACAATTGAAGTGGGAAAAAGTAACATGAAATGGTGGCAGAGCTGGCTAGTTTTTATCTTGAGTGCAATCCCTCTTCTCTCCTCTATCTCTGTCTTGGGGTGTCTTCAGCTCCAGCCAGGACGCTCTTTGACTCCCCAAATGAAGGTGAGGCAAAGCCCAATAAAATGAGAAGGTGTTTAATCATCGATGGTTAGGATTGTTTGCAGGGGGGGGGGTTAATAAAAACGATTAAACTGATGCCAAAAGGCACACTTGGAACCGGTACCAGCTCCTGATTACTTTCGTGTTGAGTTTATTTTCGTACCGGGAGGTGCCTTCCTGTTCCATGCTTTCGAAGGAACGTAAGAAATGAATGAAATGGGAGAAACGGGGGAAACTGATTCCATGCACAACTGTAACACAAAGCCATATATTCCAGTTCAAAGCAGATAATATCGGATTTTATTCAGCTGTGTGGAAGGGGCCTAAGTTATAAGAAAAATATTTATTGGAAAACATCATTGCTAATGATGCCAGTGGTCTGGCAAATACATCTTTGGTATCGGGCAGTGCTGAAGCAGTAAAACTTCAATATTTTCAGTAAAGCAATATGGATGTTAACCAGCTGCTAAAATTAAACTAAATCCAATTGTAAATTAGAATAAACCCACTACATCAATATTCCACTGATTCAGTAGGTCTACAGTAGGTAGAATGAACAACCGGATTTAGCCCTTTAGACAACACTGTGCAAAATACAGTAGCTTAAATCATTTTTAAAAAACTGACAAAAGATAACTCATTAAATAATAAGAATAAATCAGCAAGCCAGAATAAACATGTGTATGTGTTTCCAAATGTAATTTATCATTCTTGGACCACAAGTATTTCCAACATATTAATTTATGGAGTGCCTCCCATTGTTTTAGTGTAAACAGGAGTCAAAGTCCATTGACAGTTGAAAGAGGCCAGAGAAAATGTTTTCAAAAAGAGCTCTTTAGGAAATAGCTGTTCCATTCACTGAAACAGTTCCTGTATCACAACCGCAGTGCTGTTCAAATATAAACAAATATTTTCATTGCCATGCCACAAAGGGAGCTCCATACAAAGCTGGCCTGATATGAAAACAAACTTTGGAATATAAAGGGTTTTTGCTACACATGACTTACTCTTATGACAAGAGGTTGTACGGAGCAGTCCTGAGAGCTTATTTAATAGGGTACAAAAGACTTTTGTTTATCATCTCTCCAGACTTCTTGGGAATTACAAGGCAGCAAGCAGAAACACGGCTGGTGTCCTCTCTTGATGCCTTCACAATGTGAAGAGATTGAGAAAAGATGTATGGGTTCCATCACAAAGCAAATGTGTTTTCCCATACAGTAGCCCTCTGAGAGCAATACAGTAATGTAATGGATATTCAATGAAAAATGTAAAGATGGAAATTTCCTTTATTTTATTTTAATTTGGCATTCCCTTCCCACAAAAACGGCCACAGCAACAATTTCCAATATCTTGGATTCACGTATTTCTTAACACCCCCCTTTTGTCTTAACTCAAATATTTTTTTCTGCTTTTCAGTGTTATTTTTCTAGAAAATCTAGGCGGCTAGATTCCAAAAACTAAACTGAAGTATTGTTTTCCTCACAACCTTAACCACAAGCTTCAAAATGCTACAATAGAAGTGATATGCATATATACAGAAAACATGCATCTGTATGTGTACTTCCAAGCATTGCAGAGAGAGCAATAAAATAAAAAGGAAGGCTGATTTGTTGTACAATTAATGTGCAAAGAGGCAGAAATGAAAAAGTAAACACGAGCACTCCGAAATGGAAGATCCCCATTTTTTGCAGACAGCTTTAGGCACAAGAGACCAATACATACCTCCATCTCTATGATGATAATCATCTGAGTCCAGTTGAATTCAGGTGCAAACAAGAAATGTGTGGGTTGTTGTAGGTTTTTTCGGGCTATATGGCCATGTTCTAGAGGCATTTCTCCTCTAGAAATGCCTCTAGAACATGGCCATATAGCCCGAAAAAACCTACAACAACCCAGTGATTCCGACCATGAAAGCCTTTGACAATACAAGAAATTTGTGTCTACTGTGAGACATCAATTGCTGCACAGAACAACCACTAAGAAACATCCAACCAATGGCCTCTTCGCACATACCTTTTCCCCCCTGCCTGATAGTATTTTCAATCTTCAGTCATGGAGACCGATGGCTCCCATCACACCCCAGATAACTACTTCCGGGACGGCTCCGTGGCTGAAGTGCCCCTGAAAAAAAAATGGTGATGGCAGGGACCCCTGTCTCTCCACAAGGAAAAATTGGTCAAGCCACAGAATAAAGGCTTCTCTCCATGTGATGAGGAAGGGGAAACCACAATGGAACAGGGTGTGGGGTGGCAGGTCCTCAATGCCCCTGCATGACTGCTGGCAGGACGTGGCGATCCAGTACATTTTCAGCAATACGTCTGACAAAGTACTAAGTAAATAATTAGGCTTGGTTGATCGTGTTCGTAAGTTTCTAAACTTGTAATGAATTCGTATTAAAATTACCTTTGATCCAATATCGAGCCATGCAGGAATAGTGTGAGGAGTAATTACGAATTGAAACAATTCCCCCATTTTTTGTAATTATTTTCAGATGTCTGGTGCAAGTTTTACAATCTCGCACTTTCCCTGGCCTCCCTGGCGACAAGTGGCAATGCGGAAGGCTACACCCCCAGTGGCCGTCAAGAAGAGCTGGGCGACTGAATGGCGACGGATGGCAGGGGAATGAGGTGGGTGTGGCTACGACCAGCTCTTCTTGATGGCCACTGGGGGCGGGGCCTTCAGGAAGAGCTGGGTGTAGCCATGCCTACCTCATTCCCCTGCCATCCATCGCCATTCAGTCACCCAGGGAAGGCAAACTGTGAGATTTTCCCACTGGGGTAAACCGCATCGCCGCTTGTCGCCAGGGAGGCCAGGGAAACTGCAAGATTTTAAACTAACAGGGGGGAGAGGCACCTTCAATTAACGAAGTAAACGAAGCTATTCAGATTTTTGCTATTTCCGATCTTTTTTTCAAGAAAATTTGAGAAATAATTTTAAAATCAAAACGCCAGCACCCCCTATATACGAAACGGGTTTAGAACCATTTTTTTCTTGATCAACCAAGCCTAGTAAACATCTGTAGTTTTAAGTTTTTATTTTAAATGCTCTTTTTATTATTTCCGCTGTATTAGCAGATATGCACTCGTCTAATGGGTCGTTGTCCTCTTCCACTCCCTGCTACCATCTTATGCAACCTCTGAAAACCTGTTCCTGTCATTTTTGACCCTCTAGAGCAGGTTTTGGGAGGGAGGTCTGTTTCTCTCTCCCCCAGTTCTGTTAACATAATCTCTCCCATTAGTGGGATAGCATCTTTGAATTCTGCCCAAAATCTGCATCATCCTAATACCAGAGCTGGCAGCAGAAGAAAATTGACTCCTGAATCACCAGAGCCCTATCAGGTCACTTTCTTTTGGAGATTTTTCAGCACAAGGAAGAGATGGACAGGTTTCTTGGAGAGAAAATAAAATGATCCATCATCTGTGTTCTGGATCCTTAGATCTCTGGGCAAATGGAATGTAGTAAGTTGTAGATAGATAGGTTTTTCACATAAGCATATCTTTCTGCAGGAGGAGGACTTTCCAGCATCCCATGAATGAAATTCCAGCATCGAATGAATGAAAAGATTTTATGGACCATATTTAGGACTGATTTGGAAGATGTTTTAAATCTGGCAAACTGTTTTTAATGTATATTTATAATCATTTTATGTAATTGTGTATTTTATTGTTGTTTTTGTATTGTTGCCTGCTGGTAGCCGCCCTGAGTCCCTCTTCGAAAGTCAAGAATAGGACGGGATATAAATGTTCTAAATAAATAAACAAATAAATTCTGAAAACAAACCTCCTTAAGTCAAGGAGAGCAAGTGGGGAGAGCAAGTGGTGTCCTCTGCCGCCACAACAACATAAGAGGCTTCCTGTGTTGCCTTCAGGACAATGGGGGAAAACTGGGCGGAGATGGTGATGGGGTACCAGGTAAGTCAGCCCTGCCCCCACCAGGACCCCATGGATTTACTACGATGTATGGGTGAATCCATTGACCTTTGTGATGAGATCCTAATCCAGTAGTTAGTCCCATCTAGAACAGACCCATGAATCAACAAGAATTTAGCAAATAGAAACTTACTGTAAAAGAAGTTTCTAACAGGGTTTAATCATGTATTTTTGTTTTGAAAAGCAAAATGATGATGATGATGATGATGATGATGATGATGATGACAAATATGTGATTTCATTCTGGCAACTTGGCCTAATGTAATTATATGACTATATTTATGAATCTTTTGTTGTGTCCCTCTACAGAGGTCGAGACGACCGGTATATAAAAGTTCTAAATAATAATAATAATAATAATAATAATAATAAATATATATTATCAGGGAACCCTGGAATGCTGTTCTGAAATAAAATAACAGAATGCCACCCAAATAAAATAACAGGTTCTTAGAAGAAACCAACCAGAAACAACATCATCCTCCAATAGAAAATAGTGAATTCAGGTTGACATGGAATATATTTGATTATTTCTTTAGTGAAACGAAACCATTTCTTTAGTGAAAAGATACCACGATGGATAAAAAATTTGCAAAATGTTATAGACTGGGAAACCGAACATGGGTGTGATAAAATTGCTTAAAGTGTAAACTTAGAGAATTGAGTCAAGAGGGAACTAAATTCAGCTTTTCTCAAAGCCAGGAAGGTGTTGTGGTTTGAGCACTGGACTATGACTTTGGACTATGACTGGGCTTTGATTGCTGTTTGGCCATGGAAAACCCACTGACCTTGATTGAGTCACATACTCTCATCCTCAGAAAAATGGATGGTGGGGTAGCCATAAGCCCATATGGAGCCTCCAGTGGCACAGTGGGTTAAACCCCTGTGCCGGCAGGACTGAAGACCAACAGGTTGCAGGGGAGAAGCGGATGAGCTCCCTCTATCAGCTCCAGCTCCTCATACGGGGACATGAGAGAAGCCTCCCACAAGGATGATAAAACATCAAAAAAATCATCTGGGCATCCCCTGGGCAACGTCCTTGCAGACGGCCAATTCTCTCACACCAGAAGCGACTTGCAGTTTCTCAAGTCGCTCCTGACAAGTCGCCATAAGCCAGAAATGACTTAAAGACCTCACAACCTCTGAGGATGCTTGCCATAGATGCAGGCAAAACGTCAGGAGAGAATGGTTCTAGAGCATGGC
Source organism: Anolis sagrei (assembly GCF_037176765.1). Lineage (NCBI taxonomy): Eukaryota > Metazoa > Chordata > Lepidosauria > Squamata > Anolidae > Anolis > Anolis sagrei. The sequence goes on from NC_090021.1 coordinate 156,305,268, forward strand.
CATACAGCCCGAAAAACCTGCAACAACTCAGTGATTCCAACCATGAAAGCCTTCGACAATACATTGACTTGAAGGCACACCACAATAACCACACCACGCAGACTTGCCTCCCCACCCCCAACAAAAAAAGATCAAACTCCCACTCCCAGCTTTGTACAGGACCAATATGTGTGGCTGCTTCCATCATGCTTAGTTTGACACAAGGGATATTTTGGACCCCTTAACAGTCAGGAATTGGATTCTCTGATGACAAAGAACAGCTGATTAAGTTGTGAGAATTATATAGCTGTGCCCATCAAAGCAGTAAATAGTAAAATCTGTGACACAGAGGTAAAAATATCTGGGAGGCCAATTGAGACAAGAGTATAGTAAAGCAGCATTCAAGCACATCAGCAAAGATCTCAAAGGCAAATGCGGCAAGTGGCATCAACCAGTTCCCCTTCTGCTTTTCTATCTGAGAGGATTTCTAGTTTCGGTTTATTAGCATGCTTTTGCTGAGCTGAAGGACTCACAGTATTTAGTCACAGAATATTAGTCACGGAAATAACTGAGTGAAGGACTATTTTTTTTCCTGACAGATAAAGTCATATTATAGAGAAGCGTGCGGGTACTAGAGAAGGCTCAGACGGGAGAATGTACAATAAATAAGGGAAAGGAATGGACCGTTCACATTCTTTGTTTTGCAGCAAATTTTAGATCATTTGAGTTAACTGAGCAGAAAATATACGTTTATAATGATGAAAGGGTTAAAAACAGGTTTGCATTATGATTCAATCTCTTCTCAGTCCTCATTCCCTTTACCCATTAACTCTTTGATGGCTCTATCACAGATGTCCCAGCATCCTGAAAGGTAGGTTGCTAACAAAAGCAAAAGACCAACAGTTGCCCTGTCATTTCTCTTATTTTTCTGATTTTAGGACTTACTAATGAAAAGTAATTGAGCCATCCTCAGATCCAACATGGAAATGGGCTGATTTGCATTTTATCAGTAATAGGTTTGACTCAGATCATAGGCTGCAATCAGAACAGCCATTAATTCTATTTCCTAAGGTTCCCTCCTCTTTGCCTCTACTCGTATGTCTACTCTATGCATTGAGCCATTTTGGGTTGCATATGGGAGAAAATGGAATATAAATAAAATAGAAAGCAATTCTGGGCATATTTTATTTTTACAGTCAAAAAGCATATTTTTCATACAATTTTTAAATTATTTTCATGTTGTTGTTTATTTGTTCAGTCACTTCTGACTCTTTGTGACCTCATGGACCAGCCCACGTCAGAGTTCTCTGTCGGCTGTCACCACCCCCAGCTCCTTCAGAGTCAAGCCAGTCACTTCAAGGATATCATCCATCCATCTTGCCCTTGGTCAGCCCCTCTTTCTTTTTCCTTCCATTTTCCCCAGCATCACTGCCTTCTCCAAGCTTTCCTGTCTTCTCATTATGTGGCCGGAGTCCCCGGTGGTGCAATGAGTTAAACCCCTGTGCCGGCAGGACTGAAGACCGACAGGTCGCAGGTTCAAATCCGAGGAGAGGCGGACTCTATCAGCTCCAGCTCCTCATGCGGGGACATGAGAGAAGCCTCCCACAAGGATGATAAAACATTTTTAAAAAATCATCCGGGCATCCCCTGGGCAATGTCCTTGCAGACGGCCAATTCTCTCACAACAGGATGCTCATGACACGACAAAAAAAATTATGTGGCCAAAGTACTTCATCTTTGCCTCTAATATTCTTCCCTCCAATGAGCAGTCGGGCTTTATTTCCTGAAGTATGGACTGGTTGGATCTTCTGGCAGTCCAAGGCACTCTCAGAATTTACCTCCAACACCACAGTTCAAAAGTATCTGTCTTTCTTCGCTCAGCCTTCCTTATGGTCCAGCGCTCACATCCATAGGTTACTTCAGGGAATATCATTGCTTTAACTATGCAGACCTTTGTTCCCCATATGATGTCTCTACTCTTCACTGTTTTATTGAGATTGGTCATTGCTCTCCTCCCAAGAAGTAAATGTCTTCTGATTTCCCGGCTGCAGTCTGCGTCTGCAATAATCTTTGCACCTAGAAATACAAAGTCTGTCATGGCCTCCACGTTTTCTCCCTCTATTTGCCAGTTATCAATCAGTCTGGTTGCCATAATCTTGTTTTTTTATGTTTAACTGCAACCCAGCTTTTGCACTTTTGTCTTTCACCTTGATTAGAAGGCTCCTTAGCTCCTCCTCGCTTTCAGGCATCAAAATTGTATCATCTGCATATCTGGAGCCCCTGGTGGCACAGTGGGTTAAACCGACAGGTCACAGGTTCAAATCCGGGAAGAGGCAGATGAGCTCCCTCTATCAGCTCCAGCTCCTCAAACAGGGACATGAGGGAAGCCTCCCACAAGGATGATAAAAAAAACATCAAATCATCTGGGAGTCCCCTGGGCAACGTCCTTGCAGACAGCCAATTCTCTCACACCAGAAGCGACTTGCAGTTTCTCAAGTCACTCCTGACACGACAAAAAAAATCTGCATATCTAAGGTTGTTAATGTTTCTTCCAGCAATTTTTACCCCAACCTTGCATTCGTCAAGCCCCGCACATCGCATGATGTGTTCTGCATACAAGTTGAATAGGTTGGGGGAGAATATACAACCCTGCCGTACGCCTTTCCCAATCTTGAACCAGTCTGTTGTTCCGTGGTCAGTTCTGACTGTTGCTTCTTGGTCCTTATGCAGATTCCTCAGGAGAGAGATAAGAACTTGCCACAATTTATTATGATCCACACAGTCAAAGGCTTTAGAATAGTCAATAAAACAGTAATAGATGTTTTTCTGAAACTCCCTGCCTTTCTCCATTATCCAGCGGATATTGGCAATTTAGTCTCTCGTTCCTCTGCCTTTTCTAAATCCAGTTTGTACATCTGGCAACTCTCTTTCCATGTATTGCTGGAGTCTTCCTTGCAGGATCTTGAGCATTACCTTACTGGCATGAGAAATAAGGGCCACGAAAGTTTGAACAGTCTTGAGCATTTCCCTTTTTTGTTATGGGGATATAAATTGATTTTTTTCCAATCTGATGGCCATTCTTGTGTTTTACATATTTACTGGCATATGGTATGCATCACCTTGACAGCATCATCTTTCAAAATTATTTTCAAACACCCACCCAATGAGTAAAATGTGATTGAAAATGGTGATTCAGAGATAAGGCCCTGTTTGTTTTGTTTTTGTTTTGTTTTGGGTTTTTTTTAATGCCTACACAATAAGCCAGATATATATGTAGACATGATATGCTAAATAGCCATCATATTCAGGAGGTATTCAACTTGTTTTTTCAACATGTACACTGGGGGATGCCTAGCCCCGTTCTCCTCATTTCAAAACTATTACATTTCAAGAGAAAATTATTTGGGTTTTTTTTCTGGAGATTTCCCCCATAAATCCAGTACATAAATCTACTACTAGGGGATTGTTGGCCGTGATGCAAAAATGGGCCTCATCTTGTGCCCTATAGCACAACACACAACACAGCAAATCACTTGAGAAGCAGATTTGACTTTCTATTGTAATTAATTTGTGTAAAACAAAAAGAGTAGAAAGAAAAAAAAATACTGTGATGATTATGAGAGTCCCTTGTAATTTGTTTGGCCTTATAGGAAACTTTATTTTCAATCACTGACAGAGCTTTGCACATATGACAGTTTTCCCTAAACTGGTCACTTCCAGTTGTGTTGTATTTAGGGTTCCCAAACTGCCATTTTGTATGGGAACATCCCATATCTTGGTGCTGAAAATGCTGCCCTATGTGAGGACAACACGGGACATCCCACATTCTTCATCTTTGAACTTAAATTCATTTAAGTTTCATATACTTTTTTCTACACACAGCCTTAAGATAGTTTTATACAATGTTTTAATAATTTTGCACATGAAACAAAGTGAGTATACAATGAACCAGCAGAAAGCAAAGGAGCCACTATCTCAATGACCCATGTGGACAATTTTGGATTTTGGGGTACTTTGGATTCAGAATTCTGGATAAAGGATGTTCAACTTGTATTGTATTTTTTCTGCCTGAATCAGGAAAGAGGGTTTATTGGATTGGTTGCTGGGCACATCTACTATTTTGGTTTCAAATGGGATGCCATTTGGGTTTGATCTCAGGCATCAAAATGTCTTGGTCTGCCTCTGCCTGCTCCTTACTTTTAGCCCTTAGTGCTTTTTCCTAGACAAGCACACTTTCCGATTTCCTCCAAATGCTTGTTGGAGTCTCTAACTACAGAATTCGGTTCAGACAAGGCCACCAGGCTGTTATTGAAACAGAAACAGATTTTAATTAATTAATGTGATTTAATGTTTTAAATGTATGTCATTATTGGATTGTATTATGTATTTTATTATGTGTACATTGGAGGCATCAAATTGTTGCCAGCTGGAAGCCACCCTGACCCCCCCCCCCCCGGGGGGGATTGAGAAGGGCGGGGTACAAATATCTTAAATAAATAAATAGAATAAAGCCAAAATCTGGTTCCTGTTTTCTTTTTATTTAGCTGAGGAACTTGGAAATAGTTTAAGAAAATGTATTAGTCTTAGTTGATGGGGATTTTTTAAGGACAAAAATGACTCCTCCCCAGTGACATACAACTCAAAATCTTGATGTCATTGTGATTACAGCACTAAATAAAAAGAAGGTGATATTCAATAATTGCATTTTTTAAAAGAAAAAAAGAAAAAATTATGAATGTCATCTTTCGAATGTCTCTCCATCGGCAGCAAAAACCCTGGGGCTGCTCCCACCATTCTGCCAGTTATCGTCCCGTCTCTAATCTTCCATTCTTAGGTAAGGTGATAGAGCAGGCTGTATTGGGACAATTGCAGCAATTTTTGGATGATACAGCCGGCCTGGACCCTTTCCAGTCAGGCTTTCACCCGGGTCATGGGACGGAGACGGTCCTGGTTGCTCTTACAGATGAACTTCTTCGTCAGTCTGATAGTGGCAGATCGGCGCTTCTGGTACTTGTCAATCTTACCACAGTGTTTGACACCGTTGACTATGATTTAATGATCCACCATCTCGCCATGTCCGGAGTTCGCGGTCAGGCCCTCAATTGGTTCAATTCATTCATCCAAAATTGGAGTCAGTGCGTGGAATATATGGACCAAGTCTACGAACGTTCCCCCTTCCTATGCAGGGTACCCCAAGGTACATTCTCTCCCCTTTTCTTTTCAACATCTATGTTAGACCCCTTGCCAGTTTGGTTCGGAGATTTGGCCTGGACTGCTATCAATATGCGGACGACATCCAACTCCAGTTGCGCTGGAGCCTGGAGTAACATCAATACCTGACAATTTCACCTTATGCCTGGAGGCTTTGTCAAACTGGCTACGTGCTAGCAGACTGAAGGTGAATCCGGCAAAGACTGAGATCCTGTGGCATGGCCACCCAATAGGTCCGACCCATCAGTTACCTACGTTCGATGGCGCTGCTCTATCTCCATCACCTACCGTTAAGAGCCTAGGTGTCGTTTTGGATTCGCAGCTGACGATGGAGGCTCAGGTCGCTGCTGCCAGCAAACAGGCCTTTTCCCATCTACGACAAGCGAGGCAACTGGCACCTTACCTGTCGGATGAGGCTCTGGCAACAGTCATCCATGCCACGGTCACATCTAGGCTGGACTATTGTAACGCCTTGTATGTCGGCCTTCCTATTTCTACGACCCAAAAGCTCCGTATTGTCCAGAATGCTGCAGCCAGGTTACTCACAAAAACGCCCATGAAATGCCATATAACACCAGTGCTGCGGCATCTACACTGGCTCCCAATTGAGTATCGTGGTTTGTATAAGATGCTGGTCCTGACCTTTAAAACTTTATACGGCCAAGGTCCATTGTATCTTAGAGACCGTCTCTCCTTCTCCCATCATCGGAGGTCGCCACGACCATCCCAAAGCGATTTGCTCTATATGCCGGGTCCTAGGGAAGTGCACTTGGAAAGCACCAGACGCAGGGCCTTCTCTATTTCTGCCCCTGCCTTATGGAATTCCTTGTCTCCCTATTTGAGAGCCATGCGTGACTTAGGGCATTTTATCCTAGCACTTAAGACCTGGCTTTTTACTAGAACATTTGACCCATGTTAATTTTAATATTTGTATGTATGTGTTTTATCCTGTATAATTTCTGCTATGTAAATCGCCTGGAGCATCTTGGATGGAGGGCGATTAATAAGTAATTAAAGATGATGATGATGATGATGATGATTCTGAACTTCGCTTCTCATGCAAGTTCTTTATGCAAGATTTATACACAGTGGCTCAAGACATTTTTTTTTGTCCACTAAGGACAACTTTGGACCTGCCAGCTAATACAGGGACATCTTCATGTGATGTGTCTTCTTAATAGACAAACGTAAAACCAGGGGGTTGGACATCATCTTTGAACCAAAAGCAGCCCAGGTGGCTTGACATGGCTCCCAAGGTGAGCCCATGAACAAGGCTTCAGCTGAGAAGGGATATCTATCGACTCAAAGACAATATAATTTGTATGACTGCAGGGTATAGAATTTTGCAATGTTGTTTTAATGGCATTAGAGTGTAATCGGCAACACCCACTTCCACATGTTGGTTGCATTTATGCCTCGGAGAAACCAGAAAATTTGTAACATCAGATCTGGCAAAGGGCCAGATTTCCACAGGGCATTAGTAACAAACTGGTGAAGCTCATTAAAAAAAGAGAGAGAGGGAGAAAGAAAGAGAGAAACCTATAACCATTAAAAGTCCATTAAGCAGCATGTCATTTTGCAGAGCTAAATAGCCCACAGTAATCAAAAGCATATGAACCCCAGCTGGGTTACCCAGCGAATTGTTTCGATTTAGGGGGAGAATTCATCAAGAAAGATTGCTCTTCAGATTGGGTTGATTTTTCTCCTTCAGTTGCTAGCTCTATGTTCCATTATAATTAAAGTGATTGATGGATCTAGCAGGCAGAGGTGAGGAGTGACCGAAATAGCCAGGGACATCCAACACCAGCCAAGGCGAGCATCAACAGCAGCTTGATGTGGAACTCTTGCAACAAAGCACATAACGGGAGTTCATTCCCCTACTATCAATTAGATATGGGGCAGGCCAGTAGGGATGGGGTGAGATTTCCCTGACGCTTTTTCTTCCATCATCTCCAGAGTCATAATCCCTGTGCACCAAAGGAGGAGACAAGTAAAAGCACAAAGGAGGCCTGGGAAGATTAAGGTTGCCACCCACACCCTGAAACACGACTTGCCCCTACAGCTCCATCAGGATATTGAGTGACTATTAATATTAGTCATCATCACAATGACGTATATAACATTTTATGCTGAATTGTTGTAGGCCATGTTCCAAAGGCATTTTTCTCCTGACGTTTCGCCTGCATCTATGGCAAGCATCCTCAGAGGTAGTGAGGTCTGTTGGAAGTAGGAAAAATGGGTTTATATATCTGTGGAATGACCAGGGTGAGACAAAGGACTCTTGTCTGCTGGAGCTAGGTGTGAATGTTTCAACTGAACATGCTTGTGGATTTCAATGGCTCCTCTGTGTAGTCTGACATGGTAGTTGTGAGAGTGGTCCAGCATTTCTGTGTTCTCAAATAATATGCTGTGTCCAGGTTGGTTCATCAGGTGCTCTGCTATGGCTGACTTCTCTGGTTGAAGTAGTCTGCAGTGCCTTTCATGTTCCTTGATTCGTGTTTGGGCAATGCTGCGTTTAGTGGTCCCTATGTAGACTTGTCCACAGCTACATGGTACACGGTAGACTCCTGAGGAAGTGAGAGGATCCCTCTTGTCCTTTGCTGAACGTAGCATTTGTTGGATTTTCTTGGTGGGTCTGTAGATAGTTTGTATGTTGTCAGGGGTAAGCATTTGCAGTATAGTTGATTTTGTCCAGGGGTGCTCTTGAGGTGCTCTTGAGGGAAAATAGACCTTGACATATGTGAGTTGTAGATACTGGGATGTGTAGTTCACCTACAATCAAAGAGCATTCTGAACTCCACCAATGATGGAATTGAACCAAATATGGCACACAGAACTCCCATGGCGAACAGAAAATATATATCAGTGATTGGTTGGGGGGGGGGGGGGGGGTAAAATACTGTTTGCTTATTGTTGAAAATTACCTAGGGCCGCCTCTGTATGTTGTGTTTCCTCATCAGCTTCCCTATGCGGTCAGTGGTTCCCCTGAACACTTTTCCTCTGGGTGGATCTTTGTCTTTACTCTCGTGGCTTGTTCTCGGTCTTGCAGCTCTTCTGATGTCTGAGGTGGAGTATCCATTGGCCTGTAGAGCCCAGTTGAGGTGGTTCAGTTCATCTTGGAGGAGGTGGGGTTCGCAGGTTCTTTTTGCACGGTCTGCCAAGGCTTTAATGGTGCTTCTTTTTTGACTTGGGTGATGGTTGGGGTTTTTATGTAGGTATCTATCTGTGTGTGTGGGTTTTCTGTAAACGGTGTGACCCAATTGTTGATCTGGTTTACGGATGACTAGGACATCTAGAAAAGGCAGTCTTTCTTCATTTTCTTTTTCCATGGTGAACTGGATGTTTGGGTGGATGCTGTTAAGATGGTCCAGGAACCTGTTGAGTTCTTCTTCTCCATGGCTCCAAATGGTGAAGGTGTCATCCACATATCTGAAACATATCATGGGCTTTTTTGTTGCTGTTTCCAGGGTGTCCCATGTAGAAAATAGCTATGACTAATTTCTGCTGAATTTTTTAAAAAACAAACCCAACCCCAATTGCTAAATATAATAAAACTATGCATTTAAAATAATAGCAATGCCTGGGCAAACAAATAAATCTTCAACTGACAACAAAAAAACCCCCCTCATATTTCATTATTTCACATGATGAGCGCCTTTGCAGAGAAGTGAATATTAATAATATCACTCTTAATCGCCAACACTTTGATGGGAGCATAGCATCATGTCGTTTTCATTGAGTGGATGATAAACTTCATGTTGCCAAGTTGTCTTTCCTTTCACAGTCATCCTCTCGTATCCTTATTATTAATGATAATATTACCACCTTGACTATTCATTTATTAGTAGCAAAAAAACCCAAACATAAACACAATTTCCAGAGGGTGCCGTACCTAAAAGCTGATATGCCAAGACACCTAAAAACCGCTTTTACCAGGGCAAGATTTCATAGAATCATAGAATCAAAGAATCAAATAGTTGGAAGAGACCTCATGGGCCATCCAGTCCAACCCCCTGCCAAGAAGCAGGAATATTGCATTCAAATCACCCCTGACAGATGGCCATCCAGCCTCTGTTTAAAAGCTTCCAAAGAAGGAGTCTCCACCACATTGCGGGGCAGAGAGTTCCACTGCTGAACAACTCTCACAGTCAGGAAGTTCTTCCTCATGTTCAGATGGAATTTTTGGAGGCAACGTTGATTGAATCGTTCCAGGAATTGCATGTGAATTGCCTTTGACATCTATAGATAGTCCATGTCTCGCAGGTGTACAGCAGGGTTGGGGGAACAATAGCTTTATAAACAAGCACCTTGGTTTCCCTACAGATGTCCCGGTCCTCAAAAACTCTCTGCTTCATTCGGAAAAATGCTGCACTTGCAGAGCTCAGGCGGTGTTGTATTTCAGTGTCAATGTTGACTTTTGTGGAGAGGTGGCTGCCAAGGTAACGGAAATGGTCAACATTTTCTAATGTTACACCATTAAGCTGTATTTCTGACATTGGAGAGGGATTGGCGCCCTAGTAGCCTCCTCTCAGACAACAGAAAAGTACCAAAATTCAGATTATCTGCTTTGAACTGGATTACATAGTAGTGTAGACTCATAAAATCCAAACCAGATAATCCGGGATTAGATTCTGGATTATATGGCAGTGTAGATCCAGCCTAAGATGCCCCCCTGTGTTGATCCTGTGATTGTCTCACGGTGAACAAACCTGCTTTATTGGTTTTGTTGCCAGATTGAGTAAAATGGCACCTCTTTGGAAATGGAACCAAATCAACACCTTGCCAAATGGTAGGACTATGGCTCTAACATTGCCATTTTTTCTCTCTTATATGATCGTAACCCTTTTGCCATTGGATCATCAAAAGCTTGCATGAGGCCTTTAGTGTGATAAACATAACACTGTTTTGTGGATTTTGAATGTTGTTGTCATCATCATTGCCAATCCCTTGTGTCTGAGGATGATTGCCTTCCAAGCATAGGATCTTGGTGGTGGGTACTCGTAGGTGACTGTAGACACCTATTCTTGATCTGCATGTTCTTTTGCAGTGAGGACATCGGTTTCCAGATGGAAAGCAGTTCTGGTCACCGTAGGCCTGACACGCCTCCCTCTTGACACATTTCTCCCTTTTGCCCTCCATTTATGCCTCTTCGAATTCCACAGCACTGTTGGTCACAGCTGGCCTCCAATTAGAATGCTTGAGGGCCAGGACTTCCCAGTTCCCAATGTTAATGCCACAGTTTTTAAGGTTAATTTTAAGGCCATCTTTAAATGTTGTTGTTGTTGTTGTTGTTATATGTTTAAGTATTGTTGTATCTGGGGCTGGATCTACATTGTCATATAATCCAAAGCAGATAATCTGTTTTGTTTTGTTTTTATGACAGTGTAGATCCAGCTTGGGTATGAAATATTTTTAGTGTCTCACTACAAAATTAGAAATTTCAGGACTTTGGGGTGTGTGTGTGGGGGGGGGGGGGTAGAATTCTTATTTGAAGGCAGTGCCCTTATGCCCTTCCTGAACTAAGCTCCTAGCCTAATTTAACCCATTGCAGTGGCTCTTGAGTAATTGCTTTCAGTTTTCTCTTAATTCAGCCTTGTAATTCGCCATTCCTGAGAGACTAATAAAAATAAATAAGTAGTACTACAGAAGTTCAGGAGAAGAAGGCCTTGGGGAAAGACCCAACTGGATAATATAATATTTGTTGGGTCTTTAAGGACTGTGGTTCATTTAATTAACAATTCAATTAATACCTTGATTCTGCATGACAATTAATATTCAAAATCCCAACTAAATCAATCCCTTTTGTTAGCTTGAGCATTAGAAAAGTCAGGAAAAGGCCACTTGAGTGAATTAATTTTTAATCAAGCTGCCCCTCTTCTAGCTTAATTACTAAGAATTGAGTTGAATTAGTTAATTTTCATCATTGGGTTGGAGACACCCCTCATGTTTATTCTCCTTTCACTGTCCAACACACCAAAGGCAATATCTAATTGGTTCAGATCATTAATCCTAATTTCAGCCTTGGAAAAATGCCTTCATTAAAAATGGTATGTATGTTACTGAAGCCTTGTCTACGACATGCAATGTCTTTTCCTAGTATGTAAAGGGATCTTATAGTTTAACAGAGATTAGTTAAGAGAACAATGTTGATAAGATAAGCTTTCGTAGACTTGGGGTGTATTTACACTGTAGAATGACATTGCTGTAACAGTCATGGCTCAATGCTATGGGATCCTGGAAGTTTTAGTTTGATGAGGTGTTAGCAACAAAGTCTAAAGATATTTATTTATTTATTTATTTATTTATTTATTATTTACAGCTTTTATATTCCGCCCTTCTCACCCCACAGGGGACTCAGTGTTCACATATATGGCAAACATTCAATGCCAATTTTTGACATACAAACATATACAGACATACACAGAGGCTATTTAACTTTTTCTGGCCGCCAGGGGAGCTGTCGCTTTCATCGTCCATCTGCGACACTGATGAAGCACTTCCGCATTCCCTGCATGCTTCCCCGCTGTAATGCTTTGCTGGAGTCTTTTTTATGGCCTCATAAATCAGTTAATTTAGCCTCCCCACACTAAAAGGTGGTACCTAATTTTCCTACTGGACAGATGCAGCTGTCTTTCGGGTTGCAAAGGTCGACAACAGGCTACACACAATTGGTTGGAAACCCACTCCAACCCGGACTGGCTTTGAACTCATGACCTTTTGGTCAGAGTGATCTTAATGCTGCTGACACTCAGCCAGCTGTGCCACAATCCCGGTGCTTTCCCACAATCCCGGTGCTTTTAATTATTTAAATATTAAAATTTAAATATTGTAATACTACAACACCCATGATTTCATAGCAGCGAGACACGGCAGCTAAAGTGGTGCCAAACTACATTCATTCAACAGTATAAATAAGGCATGAGCAAATGGCCCTCCAGGTGTTTTGGACTTCAACTCCCATAAATCTTAACCATCTTACCGGCTGTTAGGAATTGTGGGAGTTGAAGTCCAAAATACCTGGAGGGCCGAAGTTTGCCTATGCCTGGTATAGGTGCATTCTTGGTCTGCTTTCTCAGACGTCCCTTACAGTCTACAAAACTTAGGGTGCTTCCAGATAGCACTAAATCACGGTCAGGGCAAAAATACCTGGGACTTGAGAAGAGGTCCACAGAGCGAACTGTTGGTCCTGAGATTTCTGCCTCCATCGTCAACACTTGCAGCCCCCCAAGATGGCCACTGCAAAACATTCACCCGAAATTTCAGCAGTTTTAAAAAAAGAAACTTAAGATGCAAATATGCAAATATGCGAATCATTGTATAATAATAATAATAATAATAATACTTTATTTAATACCCCGCCACCATCTCCCCAATAGGGACTCGAGGCTTACATGAGGCCAAGCCCAACAGCATATTACAATAAAATAAAAACCAAAACACAATAACAATGCAGTAAAATACATACAATGTATAAGTACAAAAAATCATACACAATAAAATAACAATGAGCAGGCCGCATGTGCAAGATAAAAACTAAAACACTGAAAATACTAAAAGAGAGGGAGCAGATTGTTTGTGAGGGAGAAACTTATAAAAGAACAGGGTCGTAAAAATCGATCTTCATACAGGTGGGGAAATATACTCTGGGGACAAAAGAAACCGTTGAGGGGGAGCAACTGTGTATGATTTTTTTTTTGTCGTGTCAAGAGCGACTTGAGAAACTACAAGTGGCTTCTGGTGTGAGAGAATTGGCTGTCTGCAAGGATGATGCCCAGGGGATGCCCAGATGATTTGATGTTTTTATCATCCTTGTGGGAGGCTTCTCTCATGTCCCCACATGAGGAGCTGGAGCTGATAGAATGAGATCATCTGCCTCTCCCCGGATTTGAACCTGTGACCTGTCGGTCTTCAGTGCTGCTGGCAAAGGGGTTTAACCTACTGTGCCACTGGGGGCTCCACTGTGTATGATAGTATGGCTACTTCCCAAAAGCGCATTGGAAAAGCCAATATATGTTCTGCTCCTGGGTTTTAGAGGCTGCATGGCCATCTGTGCAGACAAGTTTGGCCATGTATTTGTGCCTGGAAACTACGGGGTGGTGTTCCTGGTTCCTCATTGCTTTTATCATAAAAACATGAGGAAAGTTGATTACATGGCATAACCTTAGTTTGTGTATCACAAATTTTATTTAACATGTGGAGGATGAAGTTTCTCTTGCCAGGATAAAGTTTGCCCTCTAGTCAACTGTGGCCATGTTTTTAGGATACAACCAATCAGGAACCAACATGTATAACCCAGGAACAAATCAACATAAAAATCCCATATTTTCTGAGTGTAGGAACATACAGAGATTCGAACAGACACATTTTTCGCCTAGAACCGGGATATTCCCGTACCTGAAAATCTCGTGTTTTTTGGCCTTTGTAGTAATTGCTCCCGCATTTTCAGGGGACATTTTTTGGCCACCCTCCATTTTGAATCAGGAGCTCCTGGGATAAATGTACTGTCTGGACAGGTCCTTAGGCTGCCAACTTTGTCTCCACATTTTATCTCTAAGGTGCTACAACATCCCTTTGCATATTGATATTCCAGACTAACACACAACTCTACTATTCTTTTCCACCTAACTCCAAGGAAACCCCTCGAGTGCTAGATGAGTGCTTGACCACTGTGGCTGTCTGGATGAGGACGAACAAGCTGAAGATTAATCTTGACAAGACAGAGGTCCTCCTGGTCGATCGTAAACCAGACTGGGGTATAGGTGGCAACCTGTGCTAGACAGGGTTGCACTCCCCCTAAAGTCACAGGTCTGCAGTTTGGGGGTCCTCCTGGATTCTTCACTTATATTTGAGGCTCAGGCGTCGGTGGTGGCCGGGAGGGTCTTTGCACAATTAAGACTTGTGCGTCAACTGCAACCATACCTCGGGAAGGTGGACCTGGCCAAGGTGGTCCACGCCTTAGTCACCTCTAGACTGGATTACTGCAATGCACTCTACGTGGGGCTGCCCTTGAAAACGGCCCGGAAATTTCAGATGATCCAATGGGCGGCAGCCAGGTTGTTAACTGGGGCTCCTTACAGAGAGCGGTCATCCCTCCTGTTCAAGGAGCTCCAATGGCTGCCATTCATCTACCGGACCCAATTCAAGGTTCAGGTTCTTACCTATAAAGCCCTGAATGGTTTGGGACCCGCCTACCTACGTGATCGCATCTCTGTGTACAAACCCACAATCTCTTCGATCTTCCAGATAGGCCCTACTCTCAATCCCACCAGTATCACAGGCACATTTGGTGGGAATGAGGGAGAGGGCCTTTTCAGTGGTGGCCCCACGACTCTGGAACTCACTCCCTAAAGACATCAGACAGGCCCCAACCCTGGCAGTCTTCAGGAGGAGCTTGAAGATGTGGCTGTTCCAGTGTGCCTTCCCAGAATAATGAATCCCATAGCACTTTGTCCTCCAAAGCACTTTACATTTCCCTGAGTCTGCTTGTATGCCCTCCACAAACACCAGTATCACCTTTTGTTCATGGCCCAGCATTATTTCCAATTTTAACTCTACATTTGGCCTTCCCACTGTTTTAATTATGTGTTCCTTTTTTGATAATGTTGTGTATCGTATTGTCTATGTTTTTTAATTGCTTGTATTGATGTTTTATTGCTTTTGTTGTTGTGTTTGGGCTCGGCCTCATGTAAGCCGCACCGAGTCCCTTGGGGAGATGGTAGCGGGGTAAAATTAAAGTTAATAAATAAATAAATAAATAACATGGTTACATCTTTGATATTTTTGATCCCTAGGTGATTCTTTCCTCCTACTTGGATATGCTCTGGTTACATCCCGTTTAGACTACTGCAATGCTCTCTACGTGGGGTTGCCTTTGAAGACGGCTCGGAAGCTCCAACTAGTCCAATGCTCGGCAGCCATGATTTTAACAGGAGCAGAGCGCAGGGAGCATACCACCCCCCTGTTGCGCCAACTCCACTGGCTACCAATCTGCTACCGGGCTCAATTCAAAGTGCTGGCGTTGGCCTTTAAAGCCCTAAACAGTTCCGGCCCAAGCTACCTATCCGACTGCATCTCTGCCTATGAACCCAACAGGACTTTGAGATCTTCCAGGAGGCCCTGCTCTCGATCCCGCCTGCTTCTCAAGCACGGCTGGCGGGGACGAGAGATAGGGCCTTCTCGGTGGTGGCTCCTCGGCTTTGGAACGCCCTTCCTACGGACATTAGACTAGCACCATCTCTAATGGTATTCCGCAAAAAAGTGAAGACCTGGCTGTTTGAGCAGGCATTCGAATTATTAGTGCAATGATTGGTCAATGAACACTGGAACGAACAATGGATGATGAATCTGGATCATGTTTTTGATGATGAGATGACAGTGAATGGGTATTGTGGAAATTGTTTATTAATTGTGTAATTGTGTTAGGTTGTTAACTGTTTTTTATACTGTGGCACTGAATTTTTGCTGTTTTTTGCTGTTCTTATTTGTTGTGAACCACTGTGAGTCGCCTTCAGGCTGAGAACAGCGGTATATAAGTGAGGTAAATAAATAAATAAATAAATATTACATTCTGCATCTGGAAGGTGCCAAACCACCTATAGGCTTCATAGACTCCAGGTGGGGACCGAAGAGCTGGGAACCCTAACCAAGGTGCATTACTACTAATGACAATGAGTCGGAGCTCATTTATCATTATGCTGAAAAATTAACGTTTAAGGGCCTCATTTCACTGGGTCATCAATTAAAGTTATTGTGCCTTCTTTCCACATGAAATTAACAAATTACCAATAATGTGTTAATTGTAATGTGTTCATTTCAAAATCTGGCAATGCCATCTTGTTCTTCACCTTAGGCAGCGAAATGTTTTGGACCAGACCTGGCACTTTTACAACAGACACATCTGGTCATAGTCTTTTCTCTCTGGTGAGATATATGAAATATCTCTTAAATGATAGTAATTATCTGCAAATACACATCTATGTATAGAAATATACCATGCTCATGTTTTATGGAAATTCATGTTTTTTGTCATCTTTTTGGTGGTGCGTTTCTATTTTCCAGTGAGGTGTAAATGATCTCGTAGTCAGGAGGAGTATATATATAGCTTATTTTGCCACATCTTGTTAAAATCTTTGGACTGTAACAACAAGAACAACAAAGAGTGGCCAAATCCCAAAGGATCAGGAACAAAAAAGGCATGTAAAAAGGAGCCAAATGGAGACGCATCAATTTATCTAGGTTTTATGTTCCATACTTTAATTAAGCTCTAGGGGATTATCACTTAATTCAGTGAAAACAGAGAGATTTGATTGTGTGATTCTGTCCGATAACATAAAAGGAGACAAATTTGAGTTTCGTAGCAACTGGTAGAAAACTGTTTTACAAGAAAAAATAAATCTGACTGTTAACGAGCCAATTCCAATGAGAGAAGCAAAATTAGAGGAGGGGGGAACGAATCCATCATAGATTTCTTCAATATCTCCCTTTCTTTTCTCTCTCTCCCACTCCCTTCTTTGTATGGGGAATCCTGTGGGAATTGCAGTGAAGTTGAGGGATTATTTAAACAAGAAAGCAGAAGTTAGCACCAGTTAATGACCAGTTTGTTAGCTAACAGGCTGTTAACACTCCGGCAAACCGGTTGTTAAAAGTGGTTACTGCTTATTTTGTTGGGAATTTATTAGAAACTTCGTGTAAAGATTTAATGGGAAGGGAATCACTTTAATGTGCACACCTGGAACTCCACAAAAGCCACACAATCAAGGCTTAAATTGTTCAGCCTGGATTTAAATGAAATTAATACAACTAGGACTTACCCAGCAACAGTTTCTCTTACCGTTCTCCCCCACGCCAAGTAATAAGGCTTTGAGAAGAGTACTGATTCTTTAATAGATTCATAGCTAATAAGACCCACTTGAACACTTGTTATTTAGTAGTATCATTATGGTAAGTGGGCCTGATCGGTCTTCACCAGCCCTGCGCAAATCTCATAATTATTAGACAAAACTTTGATAAAACTCATAACAGTCTCTCAGGGGGTTTCATTCATTAGCAGATTCTTGAGCGGGGAAGAAAAAGGATATGCATGCATTAAAACAAGTGTTTGAAATGCAAGAGCACTGTTCCAGATATCCTAAAGTGATCATGCATTTAGATTTTTTCCCTCGTCTTGTCTGAAAAGCAGACTGTAATTTTATCTTCAAAGATTCCTTGGGAACCATGCTAGCTGAGAATTTAGTCCACAAACTGTAAACCAATTATACAAGTGAAACTCATTTATTTTCTATGCTGTAAGGGTTCCTAGATGGCCCCAAGTGACAGGTAAGTTTAAAAACTCTTGAGCCTGTGACTTCTTGCTGTGTTTTGGATGTGGAAAATATCACCATGAGGTGGATAGGAGAAGAGTTTGTTGTACCATAGGCCAGTGATTTGTCGCATGCAAAACCTTAAAGTTGTCGTGTCAGGAGCAAGTAGCTTCTGGTGTGAGAGAATTGGCCGTCTGCAAGGACGTTGACCAGGGGACGCCTGGATGATTTGATGTTTTTATCATCCTTGTGGGAGGCTTCTCTCATGTCCCCGCATGAGGAGCTGGAGCTGATAGAGCACAATTTAAGGTGCTGGTTTTGACCTATAAAACCCTATACGGTTCCCTCTACATCCCACCCCGGAGCCTAAGATCTTCTGGGGAGGTCCTGCTCTCGACCCCGCCTCTATCACAGGTGAGATTGGCGGGGACAAGGAGCAGTGCCTTATCGGTGGTGGCCCCCCGCCTGTGGAATTCACTCCCCGGGGAAATCAGATCTGCAACTTCGCTCCTTTCTTTCAGGAAAAAACTAAAAACATGGATCTGGGACCAGGCATTTGGACAAGTGGGCAAATAAAGAAAGAACTTCATTGATGGCTAGGAAATGACTAACGGATTGGACATGTGGAACTCTGGAAACGAAACGCTGATTATAAGAATGACTTTTATATGATGTTTTTATATGATGTTTTATATAATGTACCGGTTGTTGATGTTTTAATTGTGATAATCGTTTTAATTACATTTTTGTATATTTGTTCTTTCGTATATTTTTGTATATTACGTGTAATTTTGTATAGGCATCGAATTCTGCCTTTTCTGTAAACTGCCCTGAGTCCCCCTCCGGGGGTTGAGAAGGGCGGGGTAAAAGTACCATAAATAAATAAATAAATAAATAAATAAATAAATAAATAAATAAATAGAGGGAGCTCATCCGCCTCTCCCCAGATTCGAACCTGCGACCTGTTGGTCTTCAGTCCTGCCGGCACAGGGGTTTGACCCACTGCACCACCGGGAGCTCCACAAAATCTTAAAGTATCTAAAAGTAACTATTGTAGGTATTGCGGGCAAGAGAAAATGTAACTGTAATGGAAGCTAGTAGGTGTGTGAGACTTGGTGAAAACCCATGCCATTTTCAATCCCGTTTTCAGGAGTCACTCATTCTGTTTACCGGGAAGTTCCTGAAAACAGGACGGGGGTTCTATTTTCGTTCTGGTAAGATTCAGTCCATTGGCAGCTATGGAGAAACTTTATAGATTCATTTCTCTGTCATTTTTAGGCCTATTAGTATGAAACTCGCCTTACTTGTAGGCCATAACAACTGCAACTCTTCTAAGTTTCAGGCTCCTGATAGACTTCCAAAATTGTGCCTACTAGAACAGATAAAATCCCAACTACCGACCTCCTGGATTACACAACTGACAAATTATATAAGAAGTTGTGGGCTTCCTGTCTCCTGCGCCTCAAATGACCAAGTAAGAAAGGCTGCTATACAAAGAATTTTGGATATAGAAGCACAAAAAGATATAGCCACCCTCAGTAAGACTGCTAACCTAAAATGGCCGAGTCAATATAAACGTACCTTTCAAACTGCTAACTACCTAAAAATGCAAATACCAAAACATCTCAGGGAGGTATTCACTCGAGCCAGATTTGATCAGCTTGAGACAATGGTTAGATACGGGAGATTTAACAGCATCCCTTATAATGAATGGAGTTGTATCTGTGGGGCACCTGAAATCGAGGATATAGCACACATATTATTGGATTGCAAATTGTATCAAAAGGTGAGAGACTTCCACCTTGGTCCATATATCAAACGGACAATGTATTGGGATTTTCACATCAGAACAACATATTTTATGTGTGGCCAAGACCCAAAAATAACGTATAAAACAGCTCTGTACTTAAGCAAAACAATACGTCTGAGAACCACATATGTAGGGCTGATTGGGGTAAATTGTAGGGGTGATAATGAAATATGATGTATATCCTCACCCTGATCAGTTTATCAGTTTTATCATGTCTTATCATATGTATTTACTGTATTATTATAAGTGTCTTATTTTAACTTACTACGTGGAGTGTGATCAGGTCTTGTCAGGCCTTGCTGTTCTGTTTCTTAAGGGCTAAGGGCTAATCAATAAAATTACTACTTCCAAGTTTCAGAACATTTCTCCAATCCACTGATTTTTGGGAAATATTTAAAGTTTTTACCATATCATTTCTTTAAAAAAAACACACACAAGAGGGAGTTCTGGGAATTGAAGTCCCAAGTGCACACCAAAATTTATTTATTTATCGTGTCATCGGCAACCATACCATTGTATTACATTTCTAATAGAACAAAACAAACAGATAAAAAAAACACAATTTTTGCAAACTTGGTAGTTGATTAAATGTCCTTTGACCAGTATCTGGCCACTTGGAGTGCCTCTGGAGAAGGTCCTCCATTGTGCATGTGGCAGGGCTCAGGTTGCATTGCAGCAGGTGGTCTGTGGTTTGCTCTTCTCCACACTCACATGTCGTGGATTCAACTTTGTTGCCCCATTTCTTAAGATTGGCTCTTAAGACATGAGAGAAGCCTCCTCACAGGATTGCAAGACATCCGGGCATCCCCTGGGCAACGTCTTCGTAGACGGCTGATTCTCTTGCTTCAGAGGCAACCAGATGCACACCAAAAGAGGGGTGGAGAATGGACACAGTCAACCAAGCCTCTAATTGGCTGAGAAAGAAAGTGAGAAACACAGAGAAAAAAAAGTCAAATCACATCATGCCTGGGGAGGAAGCACAGAGGCTCCTTCAATGCTCGCGTTGCACAAAGTGCTGCTGGGAAAGCGAATTCCCATTTGCCTCAAGCAGACACTTAGTGGGAGCCTTTGGGTAGGGATGGAGGAGGCTGCCAGGGGAGAAAGGAAAGGAGGAGCTACAGCTTGCCTGATTTTCAAGGCCATCCTGTCCACACCCTGTCTCCACCTCAGGTAGAGTGTCACTCAGCCCCATTAACCCCCATTAGCCAAAAAGATCCATCTGCTGTGATCCGTATCAGCTAAGGCTTCAGCTGTCTCCCACCAGACTCGTTTTTTATGGATTCAGCAACTGAATCCCCTGAATCCTCTGAATCCCACGAATTAGGTACACCAAAAGGACATCATGCATACTCCTGGAAGCTAGCTAGCTTAGGCTGGTGATCTGACAACAGTAAAGCAGGTGATTTTTTAAAAATAACATTTCAAATTTTATTTACTGATCGCCATTGTTTCTGAAACATTCTTTACTTCTATCCTTTTAAGGTTCTGGCAGCCACCAAAAGGACACCAGCTTCACTGGTTAATGATATTCCATGAGCGATATTAGGATTTCAGATGCATTACTCTGGCCTTGTTTGCAAGAGCATTTCAAAGAAGATCATGGACATGCCTGAACTCTTAATATTTCTTGCAATAACACTACCTAAAGTCTAGCAGGCTAGGAATGGGACAGAATAACTGATATTTTGATTTAGCAGCTGATGTGACTGGGATTTCGAGAACAGCCTGATTGATGTCTCGGCTTCACTTACAATAAAATAATTAAGCAAGGTTTTTTTTAAAAAAAAAAAGACCTGAAAAGTATATTTTCATTTTATTCTCTCTTCAAGGCACGAAGAGAGAGAGAGAGAGAGAGATGATGATGATGACAGAACATTATAGGAATTGAAATGAAGAGTCTGAATAGAAGAAATG
Source organism: Anolis sagrei (assembly GCF_037176765.1). NCBI lineage: Eukaryota > Metazoa > Chordata > Lepidosauria > Squamata > Anolidae > Anolis > Anolis sagrei. The sequence continues at coordinate 156,326,481 of NC_090021.1, forward strand.
AGATACTGAAAATTAATGGCAGACGAGCTATGGATATGAAAATGGGACTGTGAGGATTAAAATAATCAGGAACTAAGAGGAAAAACCAAGAGTTCAAAAAGAGTGAAGAGAATCCTATTAACAATCATTTCAAAGGTAACAAAGAGTGGACAACATTAGGTAAAGAGCAGGGTGGAAGCACAAGTGCAATGAAAATGAATAAAACAGCTAGATTAGGCGACCTTTCTCCATTTTATGGAAGGGTTTGCAGGTCTCAAGGCACCCTGTGAAAGTTCAGGGAATTGATGTGCTTCTCTGTGTTTCTGGACAGGGAGACAAATCTCAAAGCGACTGGAGAGGAGGAAGTCAGATTTAGAGTTAACTTTAGTGCCTAGAGAAATAATAACAGCTACAACAGTAATAATAATTGATAATTATAAATATTATATATTTATTAGGCTTGGTTGATCCAAAAAATGGTTCAAAACTCATTTCGGATGCTGGTGGTTCGATTCGGAATTGAATTCCGAATTTTTCCGAAAAAAATCCGAAATTTCCGAATCACGTCACTAATGGAGGATACGATAGCACAATGCGCGAAAAACAGCATATGCATGGAAGTATGGGATTTCTAGTGTCTTCTTGGGTAACTCACAGCAAACAAAGAAAAAACAAACAGCCCTGAGAGCTTTTGGGGCCTGATTTCACCAGTTAGGGAAGTATAGGCAGGAAAGTACCAGAATTAATAGGATTGGCAATGTGGAATGAATTTACGGAGTTGGCAAACGTTGAGCATAAGATTGATTTTACTGATTGTGTTGTATAATTGATTGTTTTAATTGTTTATAATTGCTGTTATATATGTTTTTATCTTATTGTCTGTGTTGGCATCGAATTGTGCCTTTTGTAAGTCGGCCTGAGTCCCCCCTCGGGGGTTGAGAAGGGCGGGGTAGAAATGCGCGAAATAAATAAATAAGTACGGGATTTCTAGAGTCTTCTTAGGCAATTCACAGAAAACAAAGAAAATAACGTAACAAACCCTTTTTTTGCCCTGGAAGCTGATTTCACTACTTTGGGAAGGAGAGTTTGTGTTCAAAGAGTGGCTTGAATTGATGGGAGATCTAGTTATTTTGAGGAAATGTGCAACACAAATTAAAAAACACTGAGGCCAGAGAGACCAGCTACAACATTGGCTTTTCACAATGTTGGAGTGAGTGCTTCGGTTCCTCCGTGTTGCTCCTTCTATCCACACCACTCACCCACACACTATCCTCATGGTGCCCGCCTGAAACAAACCCCAACAGCAACAACACACTAGCAGCAAGGTAGGCTGCCCACAGCCCAGCCAACCAGGCAGGCAGGCATGGCTGGCAACAGCCCTTCTCCCAGCCCTTCTTCTTTTCTGCTTGCCTGCTTGCCCGATGCACTCTTCTTCCAACCTCCCTTCAACACAACCTCCCTTTTCTTAGTTTTTGTCTTTGTCTTTTCCCTTCTCCCTTCTCCCTTCCCTTCCTGGCTCCGAATGAGCCTCTGAGCCATGTGCTCGCCTTTATATACAGCAATGGCTACCAGTGTTGAAACCCCTCCCCAAAACTTCTCCCCTTATTGGCTGGGAGAGGTGGCAAAGAGCCTCCCAGCAGGCTAGAGGGCTGAAAATACACTGAATCATTTCCGACTCACTTCCTGAGTCACAACAAAAATGGCGGAAAAAAGCTTCTGAAGGGCAAAGGGACTTCTGGGTTTTTAAAATGCTTCGAAATCGCTTCAAAAAGGTAACTTTAATGTAGTCCTGGTCCTGGTCTTTGGGGCCGGTGCTTTAGTAGACCCGGTAGGCCTTGCCGGCTTCCTTCACCTGCTCGGCCGTGCCCGTCAGGCCCAGGAGCCGCGGACTACATTGTGGACCACACTGTCATCATCTACTTGCTCAGCCCGGACGGGCTGTTCATGGAATACTACCAGCGCAACAAGTCGGAGGCCAAGATCGCGGAGAGCGTCAAGAAGCACATGCAGACCTACCAGAGCCTCTTTGGATGAGCAGGCCACATAGAATTGTCCTTCTTTATGGGACCCTTTAAAATCTATAATACTATTTTTTTTTAAAGGTAACTTTAATGAAATTATTACAAGTAACAAGTAATCCGACACAGCTCTATCCATGCCTAATATTTATGTATATCCCACTATCCTCTCTTAAAAGTGATTCAAAGTGGGAACCCACCACCACCTCCCAGGTGTGCCAGGGTCCTCTGGTTGAGTGTTGAGTTATTTGAATATCTGCTGCCCCATTGCTGAAGAAGTGAACAAACAACACCAGGAAGAGGTGGAGATTTCTCACAGAACAGGCTATTGGGACAGAAAGCAACTTTATGAGCAATGATGACAGACCATCCCACCTAAAACCATCGGGCTGCAAATCCTACACACGGTGTTCCCCAGCTGTTTTACACTTCAACTCCCAAAATTTTCTGCTTGAATGGCCAGTAAGGACAGATTCTGACAGCTGGAAGACCAAAGGTTGAGAGCCACCGATCTAGTCTGGTCCCTAGACGCAAGGGCCTGAAAACCTGGCTCTTCGAAAAGGCCTTCAACTAAGTGCTATGTTTTTGGAATGACCACCGGAATGGACTATGACTATGAGATTGATTATGACCCCAAACAAGACGAAGCGGATTTTTAGTTTAATTAGTTGTGTATTAGTAAGATGTTGTGTTATGGTCTTGATCTATTGTAAACTGTTGTCTTTTCTATGTTCTATGTTCTGTACACCGCCACGAGTTGCCCTCGGGCTGAGAGTGGCAGTTAACAAGTGCAAATAATAAATAAATAAATAAATAAATTATAATTTAGTCTGTCAAGGCATATTTGCCAGGTTTTTCTGTGCATCTTCCAGAAAACAACCATATTCATTCATCTCTGCATGTGCAGATTAAAAGGTCAAGGATCTAAATCCCTTGTGTGGAGACATCTCCAGGTTTACGAGATTGGTCAGATTCAGATTGAAATTAAATTATTGTGCTGCTATTTGGATTTATCTTTCTTCCTATCAATTTATCTTTCTTTTTTTGGCATTTCTTCTTGGTTAGCACTTCATGCAAATTGTTAATTAATTGTACACTCTTTACCATCCATTACAAAGAAATGTTTAATACGTTTTATGACTATTTAGATTTGGGCATGTAATTGTTATTAAAGTATCCGGAAATCCTGTGGGTTTTAATTATGTAATTTTTGTACAAGGTTGCAGTAAGCCCCTCTGAGCATGGGTTTGTTAAGATAAGTCCTTGCAGGACCAAGTATATGTGTGTGAAGAAAAACCTTATTGTGTTTAATTATCATGTACAGCTGGAAATGTAGGTCAACTAGCAAGCCTGGATGTGACCCAAAGGGCTATATCTGTTTGATTTTTCTTGAATATATTCTGGAATACCAGCATGGAGTTCTAACAGGAGATGCTGAAGGAGAGATCCTGAAGGAGAGCTTCTGAAGAGCCTTTTCTCTAAGGAGACCTATGGACAAAGGCTTTGCTCCGGGGAGCAGTTTGGAGAAGTTACTCTGAAGAAGACTATGGTGTTTAATATGTTTTATGACTATTGAGATTTGGGCATGTAATTGTTATTAAAGTATCTGGAAATCCTGTGCGGTTTAATTATGCTATTTACTTCAAGGTTTATTTTGATCTCTCATTTGCTGTAAGATGAAGATGCCTTATTTTGTGTTTCTTACAAAGACTGTGTAAAATTTGTCGCACTGCTTGTTTTTGTATGCAACATTGCCAGTTTATGTTTTTATCTCTGCTGAGTAAAGAGTAAACATTTTTCTGTTCACTTTTACTCCAGCCTATGAGTCTTTTGCATTTGGGTTTTGGGTGCTGGGACACTGGGTAAAACACATCGCTACGTAACAGGGATAACCACAGAAAATTGGCATCCAAAGAATTGTGATTCTAAGGAATCAGAATAAAGCATTCCAAAAGCCAAGATTTTCCTCCCATGTTTGTTTTAACCTGTGGAGTCCCGCAAGGTTCCATTCTGTCTCCCATGCTTTTTAACATCTACATGAAACTGCTGGGTGAGATCATCTGGAGATTTGGAGTTGGTTGCCATCTCTATGCAGATGACACACAACTCTACTACTCTTTTCCACCTAACTCCAAGGAAGCCCCTCGGGTGCTGGATGAGTGTCTGCCCACTCTGGCTGTCTGGATGAAGAAATTTCAATTGGTCCAACGGGCGGCAGCCAGATTGTTAACTGGTGCTCCTTACAGGGAGAGGTCAACCCTCCTGTTTAAGGAGCTCCACTGGCTGCCATTCATCTTCCAGTCCCAATTCAAGGTGCAGGTGCTTACTTGCAAAGCCCTAAATGGTTTGGGACCCGCCTACCTGCGTGACCGCATCTCTGTGTACGAACTCACATGATCTCTTCGTTCATGTGGAGAAGCCCTACTCACGATCCCACCTGCATTGCAAGCGCGATTGGTGGGGATGAGGGATAAGGCTTTCTCGGTGGTGGCCCCTCGACTCTAGAACTCTCTCCCTAAGGACATCAGGCAGGCCCCGTCGTTAGCAATCTTTAGGAGGAGCTTGAAAACATGGTTGTTCTAGTGTGCCTTCCCAGAATAAGGAAACTCCAAGCATTATGTCCCCAAATGCACTTTATCAGAGAGTCACGATATCTGCATGCCCATCCCCTCCAAACACCTACCCTTTCACCTGGTCATGCCCAGCACTTTTTAATTTTAATTATTACATTTGGCCCTGCCATAGATTTTAATTGCGTCATGATGTGTTGTTAATGTCACTGCCTTGTTTTTGAGTTATTTTGCTGTATTGTTGTTGTTGTTTTTATTGTTTTATTTGGGCTCAGCCTACTGTAAGCCGCACCGAGTCCTCCGGGAGATGGTAGCGGGGTACAAATAAAGGTTTATTATTATTATTATTATTATTATTATTATTATTATTATTATTAAACTCATTAAGGGGCATTCTCACCCAATATTTAAAGTAAGGATCTTCTAATTTGAGAAGGCTCTTAAAGACTGTATTCCAAAATTGAGGGGGGCCAAAAACAAGACATGGGGGCCAAAACAAAATGGATACCTTGTATGATGAGCCAGTTCTGCTTCTATATCAGCATGCTGGCAGAGAAGTGACATCAGGGGGTGAGATTCCCCTCCTCCCCCACTCACTATTCTTGCTTAACCTTTTCCAGAAAGATTTGCTTTTCTGAAGTATTTCTGAAACTGTTTTTTAAAAAAGAAATCAAAAATTACAGAGCAGTGGAAAAGCAGAAGGGCTGTTTACAAGAATATGTGTAAGTATAATTGCAAGGCCATAGACTGGTGCAATTGTATGAATGAAGAGAGTTGTAATAACAAAAGTGCAGATGCCAATGTGTATCTTGGATTACACATTTGATTACACAATTGTTGTGGAAAAGTCCTGAAGTTCTGAAGCTACAACTGTTTTATGGATTACTAAAATTGCCCCAGGTTGGTCAAATACAGAAATTCCAGGTTGTGGGCCAGCCAACACAAAAACACAAAAGCAAAGCCTTTCTGAACAAATGTTGCCAAGAAAACCTCATGAGAGACTCACCTTAGGTTCACTGTAAGCCAGAAACCTCTTGAAGACACCCGACAACCACACTCTATGTTTGGAGAAGAAAGTTACTTCTTCAAAAGGCAGAGAACTGAAATAAGATGAGTAGTCCTCAAACTACATGAATTACTCAATTTCATTCTTCTCTGCTAATTAAGAGCACAAGTAAATTCTGATTAGTAAGAACACGGGTGATGAAAGGATGGCAGAATAATTATTTTATAGGCCTACATGCCCTTTAGATGTCACAGAAAATGATCTCCCTTTGTGCTCGCTTCAACAAGAACTTGCTAAAGTATTGTGGTTTGGTTCACATAGTCCGTGTCAGGGTGGCTGCCAGCAGATCACAAGGTTAAACTGTTCTAGAATGAAGAAGGAATCCTGAATGCATCACCTGGAATATTTTTGTACAGGAAAATCTAGTAGGGAGACTGTAAGCAAGCAGACTGTCTTCTGTATTTATTGTGTATACCACTTGGTGTTTAGGCATAATAACGGTAATATAAATAATAGAGACTTTCCCTCCCTGACGGCATTGAAGCGATGGTCCTCCGCCATCAACTCCGCTGGACCGGCGACATTGTCTAGATGCCCGACCACCATCTCCCAAAGCAGTAGCTCTATTCCGAACTCAAGAACGGAAAGCAGAATGTTGGAGGACAGGAAAAGAAATTTAAAGATGGCCTCAAAGCCAACCTTAAAAACTCTGGCATAGACACTGAGAATTGGGAAGCCCTGGCCCTTGAGCACTCCAGCTGGAGGTCAGCTGTGACCAGCAGTGCTATAGAATTTGAAGAGGCACAAATGGAGGGTGAAAGAGAGAAATGCGGCAAGAGGAAGGCATGTCAAGCCAACCCCAACCAGGACCACCTTCCACCTGGAAATCGATGCCCTCACTGCGGGAGAAGATGCAGATCAAGAATAATGCTCCACAGTCACCTACGGATCCACCACCACATTGAAGGAATTTCAGGAATTGATTGGTCATCTAAATTTTGCTTGTAGAGTAGTGGCACCCAGTAGAGATTTCTTACGGAGAATGTGTAATGCCCTCTCCGGTGTGCCCCAGTCGCACCACCATATCAGAGTTACATGGTCCATGAAATGACCTTTCTGTTTGGTGGAATTCTTATCCAATTTTAATGGTGTTTCCTTTTGGCACCAAGAGTTGTTCATGAAAGATGCTTTAAAAGTTGCTTTGGATGCTTCAGGTCACTGGGTTTCGGGGTTTATCTTGATGGCTGGCCTGTTACAAGATATATGTGGCCTTGATTTTGGAAGCGCACCCTTACAGGGCAAAGTCGCTATTCCAGTATCAAAATATAAAGGCATCCCCATTTAGGGTGTGGGCCTCTACCTAATACACTCACCTTGATATCCAATTAAGGGGTGAGGTGAAATAAAATGGCCCAGAAACGGGAAGAGTCTGGTCTCAACAACTTTGAGGGAGGCTTCTCCATATGTTTCCCTTTGAGGTTACCTGGGTTTAGGTCACCAGGAGACCCAGATGTTTCGCCCTTACAAGCTATGGGGTAGGCCAGGCAGGGACGCTACCTCGGCTTCGCCACACCAAGTCCAACACATTCATAGTTTAGTTATAGGAAAAGTTAAATAGGTAACAATCAATACACTTTGCCCAATTACACATCATTCACATCATAAGCCTCTGTTTTTCTACTTTCCATTGGGTTCAGTGGGAATGTGCAGGATTGTGACTTGCTATAAATTGTTACAAGGAGCAAGTGATCATATAGAGTGCATCTCCATTATCAAATTCATGAAGTTTAACACCAAGGCTTAGTGCTATTGAATTGTGGGAATTGTAATTTGGTTAGGAACCATCACCCTTTAAGAGAAAAGGCTAACAACCTGGTAAAACAAAAACTTCCCTGTGTGTTGCTACCAAATGCACTGGAGTGGGTGGGTGAGACAGAAAGAAGACCCTCCCCAGTTGATTGTAGGTGTCTCACAGGTTCAGAGAAAGAGATACAGTCTTTCAGATAACCTGGATCGGAGCAGGTTATCTGAGGTATCTAACAATACCTCTGTGCCTCCAACAATGAGTTAATCCCTAGACAGACTGAAAGGTCATCCAATTTCCAATGCCCTGCCCCTGTCTCTTCATGCATGCCAACATCCATTATCACTCTTTGTTTTCCTGCCCACTAATTCATTGTCCCACCCAAGCTGGCAAGAATACAGCCATTAGCACCCATCCACCTGAACGCTACTCACATTCTTTTCTGCCACATACCTACTAAAGGTGGACCCAAGAAACAGCTACAAGCTTCAAAATAGGCAATGACAGTTTATTAAAGTTCCTGCCACACTCAGAGACCAATGAGCAGCAGCAGATGGTGGACGTCAACCAATCAGTGTACAGATCCTAGCTAGCACCAACCTGCACCAATCAATGCTCAGATTGGGGGAAGTTCATTGCTTGAATAACCGGCCAACACTTACAAATGTCTTTGTATGTATCCATTGCTTGTATGTCAGATATGAGAATGCAGACTCTGCTGACATCCACTTTGGCTAAAGTGAAAAAAACCTCTGTTCTTTGCCTTCAACTCGTTCCTTGTCTCATTCGATCTTCGGAACCTAGGCACACCAAGACCCGAAACCTGCAAAATTGTGGCAACTGAAATCACATATTAATATATGTTTAGGAAATCAATGCAATCACACTGAGGCTGCAAGCGTTACAATAAAGAGAGAAATGACACTCCGGTCTTCAATTAATGCTGAAAAGACAAGCAACTCAAGTCTATTTCCTAACTATTAATGGCATATAAAATCTGTACTAGTGGGCCCCTGTGGGGGAGCATGGCTCAAAGACCTTACATCTAGCAACACACCAAGTCAGAATGGAAATCAGATCAAAAAGTATGCCGGCAGTAGCACTTTAACCTAACTGTTGACAGATGGAGAATGGAAGCAACATAAATGCTCTCTTTTTGTGTCAGCACTATAAAAATGTCTGACTAGTCCATGAAAGATGGAGATGAAAGCTCAGGCAGCCATTAGAAGCAGCGCCTTACCTTGAGCAATAACTCATTCCCATGGTATTATGAAAATGGTTTTATCGCAGTGGATTACTTTTTTCCCTCTCTGCAAAAATTACTGCTTATCAGCAGTGCAGAAATAAAGCAAGCAACTCCCAGTCTTTTCTCTCCTTCAACTCCCTCCCCACACTTTTTTCTTTCTTTTTTTTCAACTCTCTCTCTCTCTCTCTCTGGCACAATCTCTTCCCAATGGTTGGGGATTTTAATAAAATGTAACATTTCATTGAACTGGTTTACATGTTTCTTTGAAGCTGGCGCTATTATCTGCTGGATGACCCTTCTGACCAACTAATAAGGAGCTGCTTTTTTACTGCCTGTCATATTTATATATATATGCATTATTGCTTAGAGATCATATTCTGACTGAAATTCAAGCCAGTCTTTGATTTAAAATTTACAAAAAGGAGGTCTCCAAATGATACAGGAATTCCCGAGAAGAAGCAATGTTTTTATGGCATATCACAATGTATCTCAGTTTACAGGGCTTGAAAAAGATCTTTCCAAAGTACAATATGGAACTACATCATCATCATCATCATCATTTAATTACTTATTAACCGCCCTCTATCCAAGATGCTCTAGACGATTTACAAGCTAAATTGTAAAGGATAAAAATACATACATACAGATACTGATAAAATTAACATATGTATTGTCGAAGGCTTTCATGGCTGGAATCACTAGGTTCTTGTGGGTTTTTTCGGGCTATAGAGCCATGTTCTAGAGGCATTTCTCCTGACGTTTCGCTTGCATCTATGGCAAGCATCCTCAGAGGTTGAGAAGGTCTGAGGATGCTTGCCATAGATGCAAGCGAAACGTCAGGAGAAATGCCTCTAGAACATGGCTCTATAGCCCGAAAAAACCCACAAGAACCTAAAATTAACATAGATCAAAAGTTCTAGTAAAAAGCCAGGTCTTAAGTGCTAGGGTAAAAGGCCCTAACTCACGCATGGCTCTCATATAGGGCGGCAAGGAATTCCACAAGGCAGGGGCAGACATAGAAAAATCCCTGCGTCTGGTCCTTTCCAAGTGCACTTCTCTAGGACCCGGTATATAAAGTAAGTCACGTTGGGATGGTCGTTGCGACCTCCGATGATGGGAGAATGAGAGACGGTCCCTAAGATACATGTTCTGGATACAGTGAAATAAACTTGATGATAGAAAAGGTTTCCGTTTCTTCTTCCACCCTTCCACCCAGAGGGTCACCGTCCAGAAGTAGTTTAGTTAAAACAGGCAAATTCACTGGAGGCCACCTGCTGAACATTCAAAATAATAAGTCAGTATGGTGTAGTGCAGGTGTCCTCAAACTACGGCCCAAGGGCCCAAGAGCCATATATGGCCCTTCAAGGTCATTTACCCAGCCCTCGCTCAGGGTCAACCTAAGCCTGAAATGACTTGAAAGCACACAACAACAATAATCCTATCTCATCAGCCAAAAGCAGACCCACACTTCCAACTGAAATACTAATAAGTTTATATTTGTTAAAATCATTCTTCATTTTAATTATTGTATTGTTTTTAAGTGTTCTTTGCACTACAAATAAGATATGTGCAGTGTGCATATGAATTCATTCATGTTTTTTTCGAATTATAATCTGGCCCTCCAACACTTTGAGGGACTGTGACCTGGCCCTCTGTTTAAAATGTTCAAGGACCCCTGGTGTAGTGGTTTGTGTGTTGGACTAGGACTCAAAGATAGCAGGGTTCAAATCTCCACTCAGCATAGAAACTCATTGGGTGGTCTTGGACATGCCACATTATCTCAGCCTCAGAGGAAGGCAAGATCTTCCCAAGGAATAGATCTTGCCAAGGAAACCCCACGATATAGTCACCATAAGTTGGAAGCAATGTGAAGACAGAAAACAACAATTTTAATCTGATGAGTTCCAAACTGGTGGGACCATTAAATCTCTTGGCATTCCTGCCAGTATTATTGCTTAGATACTTAGATGATACATTCCTCAACTTTTGTGCGGATCACAACATCTTTTCTATTTGCCTCAGTTTGTATCTATTTTGAGCACCAGTCAACCAGTGTATCATTGTACGATCATGTTCGTCATTCGCATTATACGCCATACGGAATGAATCAAATCATCAGGTGACCAAGAGATTTCATCCATCCCCGCAGGTCCCATGTTGCAGTGGCATTGCTGCAGCTAATTTACAATGCCATAAAAATCTCCAGCAAGCATACAAAGAATGAGGAAGTACTTCATCAGTGTCACAAATGGATGGTGAAGCGACAGCTCCCCTGGTGGCCAGAATACCCTCATGAAAAAGCTGGAATGTTAAGTAGCCTGTGTGTATGTATATATATGCCGTGTGTCTATGGCATTGAATGTTTGCCATGTATATGTACATTGTAATCCGCCTGAGTCCCCTGCGGGGTGAGAAGGGCGGAAAATAAATATGGTAAATAAATAAATAAATTTGTCGTCTGCAAAGCAATGTTTCTCAACATTTGAAGTGATATAAATATGACAAAATCTTGTATCTGATGACACTGTTGTGTTTTTTTAAACCCATCTACAATACCATAACACAATCAGAAAAGCAAGGAAGAATTTGAATACAGGTCTTCCCTTGTCAAACCTTGTCCTATACATTGTGTCATTTTCCCATTTAGAATACAACATTAGCATATATCAAGGGTTTAGATAGCTTCTAAAGAATCAGAAGGATACATTTTCTCTAGTGTCCCAACTGTTCTGTAATTGTGACAGGTCACTAAGTGTGTAGGTGGAAGACTTACAATTTTATGCAGAACACATCTTTTGGACCATGAGTTTCCTGGATATATGTGTACACACACATACTGGATGTGACACTGAACACTTCTTTCTCTGCTGCCAAGAGATAGATTTTGATCTTTTCTGAACATGTCCAAAGTCTTTTAGAAGCAAAACAGTCAATCAAATACAGTGTGGAATGCTTTCTGGGAAAACTAAAAAAGAATAGCCCTGGCTATTCTGTCAAAAAAACCCTTCTAAACCAGGCCCATTTTGCTCACAAAGAACTCTGAAACATTAACAGCAAAAAGAAAAAAAATCAATCACCCAAGCTAAAGTGGAGTGCATTTTCACTGGGCCCATTTCAAGGAAGTTGGATCGTCCATCAGCACAGGGTTTCTGAATGAACTGCCAAAAGAATAGCATTGTGTGATGAGAAAGACCTGGAAAAGATCCCACTCTGCTGAAGATGAATCTTCAGCCACCCGAAAGCCATTCCACTAAACAGGCAATATTGGATTGCACAGAGTAGAACTTTCTTGTGTCATCCTAATGGAGATGCCACAAACACATTTGAGAGCCTCTCCAAGTCCCTTCGGGGAGATGGTGGTGGGGTACAAAGTTTGTTCCAAAATGATCTGATAATTTATGACAGAATTGCTCATACACATAGTCTAAAGGTAACTTCCTAATATTTGTAAAAAATATATATATGTGTGTGTGCATCACACAAAGTGCCATTATCCCAGCCACCCACTTGACCCATTTTTGATCTTGAAATATTTCAGATTTCGGGGAAAATACGTTAAGTCGGTACTATTTTATCAAATTACTTAATTTTGTAATATTTCATGCATCATGTTCTCATTGGTTTCATAGTGGTCACATCATTTCCTGCTTCAGCAAGTGATTGCATTTTTAAATTTTTAATTATTACATTTGGCCCTGCCATAGGTTTTTAATGCGTCGTTGTCTTATTGTTATTGTTTATTGCTTTGTTTATGAGTTTATTTATTGTCTGTATTGCTGTTGTTGCTTTTTTGTTGATGTGTTTGGGCTCGGCCTCTTGTAAGCTGCATCGAATCCTTCGGGAGATGGTAGCGGGGTATTTGTTGTTCATTCGTTCAGTCGTCTCCGACTCTTCGTGACCTCATGGACCAGCCCACACCAGAGCTCCCTGTCGGCCGTCACCACCCCCAGCTCCTTCAAGGTCAGTCCAGTCACTTCAAGGATGCCATCCATCCATCTTGCCCTTGGTCGGCCCCTCTTCCTTTTGCCTTCCACTTTCCCCAGCATAATTGTCTTCTCTAGGTTTTGCTGTCTCCTCATGATGTGGCCAAAGTACTTCAACTTTGTCTCTAGTATCCTTCCCTCCAATGAGCAGTCGGGCTTTATTTCCTGGAGGATGGACTGGTTGGATCTTCTTGCAGTCCAAGGCACTCTCAGCACTTTCCTCCAACACCACAGTTCAAAAGCATCTAAGCGGGGTATAAATAAAGGTTGTTGTTGTTGTTGTTGTTGTTGTTATTATTATTATTATTATTATTATTGCTATGCATTCTGTATTTCCAGCAATTTCTTGAAATGTACCTGCAAGAAGGCACTACTGTAATAACAACCTGCCATCTAGTGTTACCTCATCCTCGGAGAAAAAAATCCACAATTCCAAATACCTGCCAGTAACTGACACAACATGAACTTTCTGACTCTTTTTGCAGCATCCATCAGCTGCCCTCCCCCTGCTCAGTTGCCTGGCACACTGCAGTACCAGCTGTCTGTTCTACCTGATCATACAACCGTAGGGTCAAGACATTCATAACCACTAGCTAGTCACTTGGTTCATCTGGACTTCTGGAAGTACTTTAACACTTTGATCTTGACCATGTGCCCTCTGTACAAAATGTAAACAGATTCCCTGCAGAATTCTGTGATTCTTCCCAGGCAGGCAGTTGAAATAATTCCATTTAAGTTAACTAGGATAATAGCACACATTCCTGTGTAACTCCTGTCTAGGCACCCTTTAGCTTCTAAGGCTGTGATTCTATATACACCTATTGTAGCATTAGCTGCACTGAAAATAGAGGATCTTACATTCGTAAGACCATATTTCCATTTCTTCTTTATAAATATGTACAAAATAGGTGCCTCCAAGGAGACCAATCAAGTACCTCTGCTCTCAGAGAGATCCACATATCCTTTATTAACATATAAACAGCATGTCTTTGAATATTTGTATGTTAGTGTACACAAAGTGCATTTGTTCAGTATGCATTTAAGAGTATTCCTGCCAGCTAATAAAAGAACAACTTCATTGTAAGCCAAGGGTGGAGACACTCCACCTTATCACATTGAGAAATTTCCCAGTCGTAGGACACTTCAGCCTCTTTTCAAGCATGGAGACACACTGAGCTCATCACATGAGTTAAACTACTTCTGGCTGACATGCAGAGCCCTCCATGGTTGAAAAGAGGCAGAAGGGTCCTGAAAGGAGGAAGCTCCGGCAATCAACCTCATCACATTGAGAGATTTCCCTCTCATAGGACACTTTACCCTCTTTTCAAGCATGGAAAGGCACAGATCTCATCACATCTTCCAGGGTTGAAAAGAAGCAGAAATGTCCTGAAAGGAAGGAACTCTGAACATGGGCCAACAATCGTGTTCAGGGCTCCAATCTCTTATCATACTTTACTCCCATCTTTACAACTGAAAAAAAGGTGCAATGGGAACCATCAAAGTTTTCCATCCTGTTTCATTACCCAACCAGCAGCAGTCTTTTGTATCCTATGGGGTTTGATGCAGAACCATAGGATCCCATGAAAAGCAATAGTTTTAACCCGGATCACTGTCTCTTGTATCCTATGGAGTTTGGGGCAGAACCATAAGATCCCATGCAAAGCAATGGTTTTGACCCGGATCACTGTCCCTTGTATCCTATGGAGTTTGGGACAGAACAATTTTAACCCATTGGAAATAAGTGGTTTTAAACTGGTGTCAGTCTAAGGGACTTTGGGCAGGGCAAGGAATCTCTTGGTTTTCAGATATTGTTGTTTCTCCTGATTAAAAAAAAAGTAATACTGACCTTGTAGTGAGTGTAAGGTCACCTCTTAAGTTTCCATGTGTGAGTCTGATGGGGAGGCAGAACTCGAAATGGGATTGCTGATGATATTAGAGGGACAATTCTCCATGCTAAATTGACAGTTACCCATGTTTTTCTCTCTCAATGTGATGAGGCCAACTGACTACAGAGTGAAAGGCTCCCTCCACCCCCATTGCAAGCAATTGTGGAGCGCTTTGTTTAGCAAAATCAAGACGGTTTTGAAAGTTTTGAATTTCACTCAAAAAGAAGTTTGATTGTCTTCCAACCAGAACAACAGCTGTAATTTTCCGTAGAAAGATAGTATGTAAGGTAAACTTGGCTATTTTGACCAACATAAATAATCTACTTACAAAAGTTTTTCAACTCTACTTGTCTAATTTTCATAACAGTCTTTTTACGAGGTGTGTCAAAGACTCACTTAGGGACAAAGTAGTTCTGTGATATCTCCATCATTTTTGCTTCAGAGAAGAAGAAGAAGAAGAAGAAGAAGAAGAAGAAGAAGAAGAAGAAGAAGAAGAAGAAGAAGAGGAAAACAGTTAAATGGTGTCATTTCAGAATGATTACAATCGATCAAATCAAGTCATATTTCACTTCCCAACTTGGAAATATATGTCAACTTGTCTTATATTTTCAAACTATTAAGAACATTCTCCTGCATTAAAAAAACGTTTGAGGCTTAGATCTATAATCACAGCCAGAGCTCAAGAAATCAAGCAACTGAAGAATTTTGTTAAGGGAATTCAGGAATGTTTCTGTTTCTTCACATTATTTTTCTTATTTGAAATATATTATATCTTCTATAACCAACTTTTTCCTGCAACAGCACTGTACTGAACCAAGATTGGGAAACTGATAACATGTGATATCAGAGGGACCCACTATACCCTTCCAAAATTTGTAACTTTCAATTTGATTTTTTAAATTTTATATTAAAACTGACATCTCACAAAACTTCCCAGTAGTGGGTGGGTGGAGGGTTGGCCTCTCTGCAGTATTATAATTTTTATTTTATGTTTTTATTTATTTACAGCTTTTGTATTCCGGCCTTCTCACCCCACAGGGGACTCAGGGCGGATTACAGTGTACACATATATGGCAAACATTCAATGCCTATTTTTGACATACAAACATATACAGACATACACAGAGGTTATTTAACTTTTTTTTTCTGGCCGCCAGGGGAGCTGTCGCTTTCATCGTCCATCTGCGACACCGATGAAGCACTTCCGCATTTCCCGTATGCTTCCCCACTGGAATGCTTTGCTGGAGTCTTCTTTATGGCCTCATAAATCAGTTAATTTACTCTCCCCACACTTTAAGGTGGTACCTAATTTTCCTACTTGACAGATGCAACTGTCTTTCGGGTTGCAAAGGTCGACAACAGGCTACACACAATTGGTTGGAAACCCACTCCAACCCGAGCTGGCTTCGAACTCATGACCTATCAAGAGAGGCCTTGTTAAAAACAAACTAAAAATAAATATAATACTCCAAGGGAACCAAAATATGGCAGAAATGTACTCTGCTGCTAATCGTCAAACATCTTATAATTGCGTACAATTACACTTGCATTTTGTAGCCTTTAGCATATATATTTAAGATATAAGTCACATTGAGCTACAGAAAACAAGTGAGTGAGCTATGCAAATCTATGTCCTTTATATTACTGCTACTATTTATACATTCAGATTGCCCCCACAAAAAGAAAATGAAATTATACAGTTGCCCCAGTCCCTCTAAAATGAAAGTAAAGAATCCCCTAAATGAATGGAAGATTTTAATTAGGAATTTTAAAATTAATAATCCACCCTCCCCAGACTATACTGCCATTAATCAGTCAGACCCAATTAGTACGTCTGACTAAATTAGCTATTCTTGGGCTACTTGCTCTATCATGTTCTCAGTTAAAAGTAATCTCCCAGTGTATATGGGGGTAAATGTCTGAACTATCATCAATCAATTTATAAGATTGACAGTGTGCACCACTCACAGATTGGGGAATCGGGAGGACATTTAGCATCATTTCATTGAGTAACAGTGCAACAAAGAAATAGGTCTTGGTAGAGCTTGGCAAATGTTGCTGCCTCCTTTGGATGTTCCATCTCAGATCTTACTTTTTCTGTCCCTAAATCATATCTGTAAACGTATGGGTGCACTGCAAGGAATATACAGTTAAGCACAAAAATGCCATTTAACAGTTCTTCTTTCCTTGCAGTGAATTAGGGTCTTCTCAATGTGCACACAAGTCCCCCACGGCCTTCTAGCAGTCTCCCATGATGTCCTGCCAAACAAACTAGACAAATGTGGGCTAGACAAAACTACGGTTAGCTGGATCTATAATTGGTTAAGCGAACAAGCCCAGAAGGTGCTCACCAATGCTTCATCTTCATCCTGGAAAGAAGTGCCAAGTGGAGAGCCATGGGATTTGGTTCAGGTCCTGTTCGATATTTTTATTAATGACTTAGATGAAGTGTTAGAAGGCATGATCATCAAGTTTCCAGACAACGCCAAATTGGGAGGGAAGACAGGAGCAGGATTCAAAATGATCTTAACAAATTAGAGAAATGGACCAAAACTACCAAAACGAAGTTCAACAGTGACAAATGCAAGATACTCCACTTCGGCAGAAAAAAGGAAATGCAAAGATACAGAATGGGGGACGCGTGGCTCGAAAGCAGTACGTGTGAAAAAGATCTTGGAGTCCTCATGAACAACAAGCTAAACATGAGCCAACAATGTGATGTGGTGGCAAAAAAAGCCAATGGGATTTTGGCCTGCATCAATAGGAGCAAGTCTTGCTAAGCCTATATTCTGCCTTGGTCAGACCACATCTGGAGTACTGTGTCCAATTCTGGGTACCACAATTAAAGGGAGATGTTAGCAACCTGGAATGTGTCCAGAGGAGGGTGACTGAAATGATCAAGGTTCTGGAGAACAAGCCCTATGAGGAGCGTCTTAGAGAGCTGGGCATGTTTAGCCTGCAGAAGAGAAGGCTGAGAAGAGACATAATGAGGGCAATGTATCAAGATGTGAGGGGAAGTCATAAGGAGGAGGGAGCCAACTTGTTTTCTTCTGCCCTGGAGACGAGGACTTGGAACAATGGCTTCAAACTACAGGAAAGGATATTCCACCTGAACATTAGGAAGTACTTCTTAATTGTGATAATTGTTCAGCAGTGGAACTCTTTGCCCCAGGGTGTGGTGGAGACTCCTTCTTTGGAAGATTATAAGCAGAAGGTGGATGGCCATCTGTCAGGTGTGCTTTGAATGCGATTTTCCTGCTTCTTGGCAGGGGGTTGGACTGGATGGCCCATCAGGTCTCTTCCAACTCTATGATTCTATGATTCTATGACATGGCTGGTGATCACCAGAGCTCATAGGAGAATGGCTCAAGTTGAGCAGATGTATCCAATAAAAATGAAAGCATTTTTATGATCCAGGCTGAAATTTTGTAATGATTTTATAATTAGTCCTTGCTAGTGTTGTGAAGAAAATGCACATTCACCCATACCTTTTATATTATACTGCCCTGCCCTGAATGCTGTGTTGAAATTAGAGTCCTTTATCTAAGGAAAAGCAGCAACAGCCCGGACAAGTGTGTGTGGACTTCTTCAGTCTGTCTGTCTGCATGTGGTTTTTCATTCCTCTCTGTCTCTGTGTGGTTTCTCATTGCTTTTAGCCTCCGCCCCAGTTCTTAGGGAAGAAATTTTAATGTCCTAGGTTGAGTGTCTTTGTCATTTTGCTGCAGCTAATCAGATTTTCAATTTGTTCAGGAGAAACTGGCCATTCAAAATTATATTGGTGCTGACATGCAAAATGCCTAATGTGTACCAATTTGAAAGACTGAAGCTGAAAAGGATATTTAATATTTGTGCTAAGGGATCCTGAATTGAACCATAGTTTGCAATCTTTTGCACTTTTCAGTTCACAACGTCCAAATACCCCCTCCCCCAAATTGGTGCTTTTTCATATCACAAAAAAATTCTGAATAAGCAATACTTTTTCCTGTATTTTATTAGTAATGTCTAAATGTTTGTGCATTATTATCAGTCCAAGTGGGTCATCCCAAAACATTCTGCTGCCTGAGGCATAGCAGCAGATATCTCATTCACTTTTCTATGCCACACCATAGTCAAGTTGCAAAATACCCAAGATTACTTGTGTCATTCTGGCAGCAGAGGCATAGAAATCTCATCTGTGCCCCACTTCTCTTTAGCAATAATTCTTCACAATAAGATCATCTGGGGAGGCCCTGCTCTCTATCCCGCCTGCATCACAGGCGTGCTTGGTGGGGACGAGAGACAGGGCCTTCTCAGTGGTGGCCCCTCGGCTGTGGAATGCCCTTCCTGCAGATATCAGATCGGCCTCTCCCTGCTGGCGTTTCGGAGGAAAGTGAAGACCTGGCTGTTCGAACAAGCATTTGATTAAACAGTGTAATTGAACATAGGAATATGGAATAATGGATGACGAGACTGGATTCTGATTTTACTCTTGAGGCGCTAATGATTGTCATACTGATGTTAATGATTTATGTGATAATTGTTTTTAATTGCCCTATACTTGTTTTGTGATATTTTGTACTGATGTTGTTCACCGCTTTGAGTTGCCTGAGGGCTGAGAAAAGCGGTATAGAAATAAAGTAAATAAATATAAGGTAAAGGTAGTCCCCTGACATTAAGTCCAGTCATGTCTGACTCTGGGGTGTGGTGCTCATCTCCATTTCTAAGCCGAAGAGCCAGCGTTGTCCGTAGACACCTCCAAGGTCATGTGGCCGGCATGACTGCATGGAGCACTGTTACCTTCCCGCCGGAGCAGTACCTATTGATCTACTCACATTTGCATGTTTTCGAACTGCTGGGTTGGCAGAAGCTAGTGCTGACAGTGGAAGCTCACGCCGCTCCCCGGAATCGAACCTGCGACCTTTCGATCAACAAGCTCAGCAGCTTAGTGCTTTAACCCACTGTACCACCTATTTTATATCTATATAAATGTAATGTTAGTTTGTGGAATTAACATAACTCAAAAACCACTGGACGAACTGACACCAAATTTGGACACAATACACCCATCAGGCCAATGAATGACCATCACTCATAAAAACACTGAAAAACACAGAAGGGACTTAAAAAGCAAAAAAAAAAGCCAAAAGATGCTACAGCGCATGTGCAAAAATGACTCTCCAGCCAAAAAAACCACATAATAGCATATCCACACTTTCTTCTGCACTACAACTCCCAGCATCCCCTAGACCAGGCCCTTTAAGAGAGGAGGAAGAAGGCAGTCCTCCCAACAATGGAAGAATGGATGGTTAAAGTTTTCAAAAGAGTAGGAATGGACAAATTAGCAATGATGAACAAAGAAGACACACACAAAAACTTTATCAAGGACTGGGAGCTATTTCTAAACTTTGTTTTGAAAAAAGTGAGACGAAAATGTTTTTGTAGAAAGCTTCATAATTTAATCTGTTAGAATCTGTGCAGGGAATTTGTAAATAATAACTATACGGCCAGAAATAAGAATAGAAAAACAATGTAATAGGAAGGAAGAATGGAATTATGTATTAAGGTCTCCAGTCCAAGGGACGGGAAGTCACCAAAATGGGAGGGGTGGGAGGAAGGAAGAGTATAACCGAATATTAATATTGTATCGTATCGTATCGTATCATATCATATTGGTTCATGTATTGTATTGGTACATGTATAGATTAGGCCTGGGTAACAACAGAAAAATTTGTTTCTAAAATCGATTCTTTTTTGGGGGGGGGTTGCGTTTCGTTATTTAAAATAATTACAAAATTTTCCTTTAAAAAAGTTCGGTATTTACGAAATTTCGTAAATGGTAAAAAATTTACAAAACACTAACGAAACAATAACGAATCGATTCGTTAATGGCGGCCGCGATCGCGCAATACGCTAAAAAAAACTTCTGAAGCTTCCCTCTCCCTCTGTTGTTGACTGTTGGTGTGATATTATAATTTTTTTTCACTAATTAAACAAAAAACAACTATAAAACTTGCCCCAGACATGCGGAAATAATAACGAAACGTCCTCAAACCAATAACGAAACGAATACATAACAAAATACGAAGCATTTACGAAACGAATTGAAAAATTCGTTTCGTTTTTAAGTTGCTCCAGAATGGTTCGTTATCGCTTCGTTAACAAAAAAATAACAAATTTTTAACGAATTACGAATTAACGAAACAAAACCGCCCAGCCCTAGTATAGATACATGTATATAGATTTGTTTCATTGGACCTCTTCACAAGGCCCTTACAACCTGGGGATCACAACCAGACACAGTGAAGACATCTGCCCTTGTGCTATGCTACTCTGCTGCTGAGTACGCATGCCCAGTGTGGAACACATCTCACCACACTAAAACAGTAGATGTGGCTCTTAATGAGACATGCCACATTATCACAGGGTGTCTGCGCCCTACACCACTGGAGAAATTACACTGCTTAGCAGGTATTGCACCACCTGACATCCGCCAGGAAGTAGCAGCCAATAGTGAAAGGACCAAGGCAGAAACATCTCCAGCTCATCCCCTGTTTGGGTATCAGCCAGCAGGTCAATGACTTAAATCAAGACATAGTTTTCTTAGATCTACAGAGACACTCGCTGGAACACCTCAGCAAGCGAGAGTCCAAAAGTGGCAGGCTCAAACCCAGCACCTCAATCCGTGGGTGATACCAGATGAGAGTCGGTATCTCATCTGGGCACACAGAAGACTGGGCGACTTGGAAGGCACTGAACAGACTGCGCTCTGGCACCACGAGATGCAGAGCCAATCTTAAGAAAATGGGGCTACAGGGTGGAATCCACGACATGCGAGTGCGGAGAAGAACAAAACACTGACCACCTGCTGCAATGCAACCTGAGCCCTGCCACATGCACCCCAAGTGGGCAGATACTGGTCAAAGGACATTTAATCAACTACCACGTTTGCAAAATCTGTGGTTTTTTTAATCTGTGTGTTTGTTTTGTTCTGTTAGAAATGTAATACAATGGTATGGTTGCTGATGACATGATAAATAAATAACAAGGCCCCTTTGGACCATGCTGTTTTGCTTGCAGTCGCCAGTGAAAAGGAAGGTGCATGGGGCAGCTTGTAGTGCCTCGGCTGCCCACCCACCTTCCCCCACCATATGATAGAGACGAGTTAGGGAGAAAGGCTGGCAACGCATGGCAATGTGTGTTGCCCTGCCACCTTTCCCCCCATCATATGGGTAGGAATGTGGTGGAGAAAGCACTGAAAGGTGCTTCCTCCACCATTACAAGGAGGAAAGTGTATTTTTTAGTAGCTCCAATGGAGCTACCTGCATCTTCCTCCCCTTTTCCCTGTATGATTGGACTGGATATATAATTCCTCCACTTTGGGAGGAATGTGGATAGGATCTGTCATGCATCACACACAGCCACGAAACAAAGCGGCTAAACAAGGATAAAATGTCTCGTGCAAAGATGCAATTTTCCTCATGCAATTTTCCTTCTACTTGACTGTGAGAGCCGTTCAGCAGTGGAACTCTCTGCCTCGGAGTGTGGTAGAGGTTCCTTCTTTGGATGCTTTTAAACAGAGGCTGGGTGGCCATCTGTTGAGGGTGCTTTGAATGTGATTTTCCTGCTTCTTGGCAAGGGGTTGGACTGGATGGCCCATGAGGTCTCTTCTAGCTCTCTGATTCTAAGAGGTTCATTGTCATTTATGAAAATGTAAATTGGACATAAAAAACAAAGAGAATGCTTTCCTTTATTTCTATGTTTACATCCCTTTTTCATCTATTTATTTCTATTTTTACATCCCCTTTCATCTATTTCTCATCAATAATGTTAGGATTCATATTCTCAGTGGCTTCGTTATACATCAATGTAACCTTTGAATCTAAATGGAGTGAAGCCTGAATGGATCAGATACTACAAGCAGCAGTGGGCACATTCTGTAGCAGGACTACTTTCACAAAAACATCAGGACCCTGAAAGTCCCAAAGGTCTTTGCATTCCACATAAAGTCACCTAATACATTTTGCTGTTTGAGGCAAAATGGAAGATGCTATACCTAAACCACTCTACCTGCAGAAGCTGATTATATTGAGAGTTGACTCTTTCTTGACCTCTGGCAGCAGGACAGCAGAACTGACCTTATCAGCTGGCATCAGACCTAAGGCAGCAAGCAAGATTAGGTTGCACAGGACAAGCTGTATTGTATTCACAGCTCTGTACTTCAACAAATGGGGATGTTTGGAGAGTTTATCAACACATCTTGAAAGATGGAATTACTGTGAGATCTCCAACATCCGCCAGCAGAGCTAGTGACCTCACTTTGCCCAACAATAGAGCCAATCTTGTCTAAGAACAACTACTGGTTTGTTTGGTCTTTTCAGACTCTCTGCAGTTTTTTCAGACCAGGTTGTATTTGGCAAAGAAGGTGTAATTTGCATTCCAAGTACGCTAGAGATCAACTGACTAACAAAGCTCATTAAGAGGGTATCATTAGCTGTCAGTCTGTACAAAAGCCAAGAGAGATATTCACCTCTTCTCTTTACTTGACAGAATAGCTTAACAACTAGGAGTCAACAAACTGGCGTCTCCTATTATTCCTTTGATTTGAGGCACACCAGGAGCAACTGGTTGGTTTTGTCATGTTATCATGGCATACCAATCGACCATTCCAAAACATTTTATTGCCTCCCCACCCCTAGCTTCTGTCAATACGTTGAGCATCCAAATAATAATATATTTGTACCCCGCTACCATCTCCCGAGGGACTTGGTGCGGCTTAGCATCTCCAAAGGGACTCGGTGCGGATTTGGTGCGGCCAAGTCCACAACACAACAATAAACAATAACAGCAATAATACAAAAACAATACATAACTCATAAGCAAAATAAGCAAAAAAACAATAACAATAACACTACACATTTAAAAACCTATGGCTGGGCCAAATGTAATAATTAAAATATTAAAAAAGAATGCTGGGCATAGACAGGTAACATGTAATTGGGATAAAGGTTTTGGAGAGGGAAGATATGAGCAGACAATCTAAAGTCATTATTAAAGTGCATTTAAGGACATCTTGCTGGGAGCCAACTTACTTGAGCATAAGAAGTGGTCTTGTAAGTGGGTTCTCTTTGTTTCTTGTAGTAAAAAATGCCACAATAACAAACACACAACCTTCCTAACCAATATTCTGATCCTTCATTTAATTTCAAAACAGCTGACTGAAACTATATCATATGAAAGCTGACTGGCACAACCTCAGGATCACAACCAGACATAGTGAAGACATCTGCCCTTGTGCTTTGCTACTCTGCTGCTGAGAACGCATGCCCAATGTGGAACACATCTCACCATGCTAAAACAGTAGTTGTGGCTCTTAATGAGACGTGCCGCATTATCACGGGGTGTCTGCGCCCTACACCCCTGGAGAAATTACACTGTTTAGCTGGTATTGCACCATCTGACATTTGCCGGGAAGTAGCAGCCAATAGTGAAAGGACCAAGGCAGAGACATCCCCTGTTTGGGTATACTCGCCACAGAATAAAACTCATTGCAGGGTATATTGCTCAACAAAGAATAGCTCCACTATGTCCCCTTAGGATCCACCCCTTCAGAAGACTTTTGGTGAATTTCTCACCTCAAAAATTGAGCTTTTTTTATAATTTGAACCTAACCACCTGACAAAGGCTCTTGTGAGTCGAAACCGCTTGCAGGTTGGAGTCAATTCATGTGACTACTGGAGTCTACTCATATGTAATAAAAAACAGGACATTTTCTCAAAAGAAGACTTTGTTTTATACTTCAAGAGAAGAACCAGTTGTTTCTACTTAATGTGAATGTGGCAGTTTTTGGTTTTTTTTTATATGTGTATTTGTAATATATACATTGAGTTAATTTAGCTATTTTCATATTACCACAATCAGTGGATTTTGGTCTCCACAGTTTCAGGGGAACCCATTTTTCTTTTTAGTGACATCTCCAGCTCATCCCTTGTTTGGGTATCAGCCAGCACCTCAATGACTTACATCAAGAAATAGTTTTCTAAGATCTACAGAGACACTCGCTGGAACACCTCAGCAAGTGAGAGTCCAAAAGTGGCAGGCTCAAACCCAGAACCTCAATCAATGGCTGATACCAAATGAGAGACTCTCCCCTGGGCACACAGAAAACTGGGTGACTTGGAAGGCGCTGAACAGACTGCACTCTGGTACCACGAGATGCAGAGCCAACCTTAAGAAATGGGGCTACAAAGTGGAATCCATGACATGCGAGTGTGGAGAAGAGCAAACTACAGACCATCTGCTGCGATGCAACCTGAACATGCACATGCAACATGCACAATGGAGGACCTTCTTATAGTAACACCAGAGGCACTCCAAGTGGCCAGCTACTGGTCAAAGGACATTTAAACAACTACCAAGCTTGTAAACTTTGTGGTTTGTTTGTTTGTTTGTTTGTTAAAAAATGCAATACAACTGTTTGGCTTGCTCCTGACACAATAAATAAATAGCTGGCTGGAGTAGTCATCTCATCCTGGCAGGGTTAGCCATAAATTTGCCGCAAAAATATAGAGAGGCCCCCAGAGCTTGTCCTGGAAATTCTGCATCCTCTTTACCCAGTGCCATGTTCAGACCCAACCAGCTAGATTGCTTTCTTTGTTAGGTGCATATTGTAATTATGTGAAGCACGCTGACCTTTCTGCAGTGGGAAAATAAGCCTATAAATATTACACATGGACCAAGAAGAAGCAATTAGAGGGAACAGCTCACCTCACATATGTTCTTGTGTGGCAAGGCCAGGACTTATTAGCATAATAACAGTACATTCAGCTAGCACCAGCAGTAAAAGAAAAGGAAATGTATTAACACAGGCAAGCCAGCCAGACAACAGTTGGCTTTGGTGATTAGTGCAAAAACATGGCCACTTTCTGTGCTCTGTTTTGGGCAGTCTGGGGGATTCCAGGCTCTGGGCCAGTGTTTCTGCAATGCCTGCAAGCAGCAGGCAAATGCTAATATGCAAAAAGGGTTGCTAATAGAGCCAAACACCTTGTTTGCAAGAGGAAACATTGCTCTATGAGAGATGTTCCCCTGACTACGAAATTGTAGGAACACAGCTCACTATGGAGAAGCCAGCGATACCTTTTTTTCACAGTGCCACAAATCTCATAATTGCCATGTTTCTAGAGCCTCCCGATTTATGGTAACTCACCAGACATCTAGGTATTTGATGTTTATTCTTGTTAAAAATCATAGCTTTTTCACAAATACCTCAAAATACTCATCCCCACTTAGTAATTCTTGCCAGCAAGAATGTTGGACAGGGTTGCACTCCCCCTGAAGTCACAGGTCCGCAGTTTGGGGGTCCTCCTGGACTCATCACATACGCTTGAAGCTCAGGCGTTGGCAGTGGCCAGGAGGGCCTTTGCACAACTAAGACTCGTGCGCCAACTGCGACCATACCTCGTGAAGGCAGATCTGGCCAGAGTGGTCTATGCCTTGGTCACCTCCAGATTGGATTACTGTAATGCACTCTACGTGGGGCTGCCCTTGAAAACGGCCCGGAAATTTCAACTAGTCCAACGGGCGGCGGCCAGGTTGTTAACTGGTGCCCCTTACAGGGAGAGGTCAACCCTCCTGTTCAAGGAGCTCCATTGGCTGCCGTTCATTTTCCGGTCCCAATGCAAGGTGCAGGTGCTCACCTACAAAGCCCTAAATGGTTCGGGACCCGCCTACCTGCGTGACCGCATCTCTGTGTACGAACCCACATGATCGCTTCGTTCATCTGGAGAGGCCCTGCTCACGATCCCACCTCCATCGCAAGCACGATTGCTGGGGACGAGGGATAGGGCCTTCTCGGTGGTGGCCCTTGACTCTGGAACTTGCTCCCCAAGGACATTAGGCATGCCCCAACTCTGGCAGTCTTTAAGAGGAGCCTGAAAACGTGGTTGTTCCAGTGTGCCTTCCCAGAATAAGGAACCCTAAGCAACATGTCCCTAATTGCACTTAACTAATGATCTAGGATTGTCTGCTCGCTCCATTTCTCTCCAAATACCTATCCTAGTTATCTGACACCTTGTCATGCCCAGTATTTTTAAAAAATTAATTATTAAATTTGGCCCTGCCATAGGTTTTTAATGCGTCGTGGTGTTACTGTTATTGTTTATTGCTTTGTTTATGAGTTTATTTATTGTCTGTATTGCTGTGTTGTTTTATTGATGTATTTGGGCTTAGCCCCTTGTAAGCCGCATCGAGTCCTCCGGGAGATGGTAGCGGGGTATAAATAAAGGTTTATTATTAGTATTATTAGCAACAGTATCCCACCTGGGAGCACCCATTCCCATCAACTTGAAAAGGGATACAATTAAGATAAGGAGGAACCTTAAATAGACATTAGCCATTTGGAGATATACTAAAAAGTAATTAAGATTACAAAATAAACTGAAACAAAGAGAGATGTATTCTGGACAGCTGTTTACATACATTTTATTAATCAACAATATCTAATTGGAAAACAACTGGATTGTAACCTGGTGGTTGTGACAACAAAAATCTCAACCTCTGATCTCTCAAAGAATGTCAAGCATTATTTATTTCCTATATTTATACCCTGCCCATCTCCCTCCGAAGGGGGACTCAGGGCGGCCTAACAAAAGCATCATACAATGCTAGCATCATAAACCATAGAACAATCAAAATATTAAAAATTAAGACAACAATTAAAATAATTAATTAAGACACGTCCATTAAAATCAAAATCCAAAAAACCAGTCCAGGTCAATTTATTGCCATAAGTTGTGTGATCTTCTTCCACTTGCTGCTCACTGATCAAACGCTTGGTCCCATAACCAGGTCTTGATTTTCCTTCTAAAAGACAAGAGGGAGGGTTCTTGAAGTCTGTTGTCCAGCAGATTTCCTATCTTTGAGCCTTCCTTCTAGCCGGTTGTTAGTTTCAGAAGAGAAGATTGCTTTGTTTCGGCATTCTTTGTACTTTGTGATGTTCTTTCTGCTCTTTGTGCCGGTGGCCAATGAAGTAAATGGAAAGCCTTATGGCTTCCTGCCTAGGGATGAGTCTGCCCTTGCGTGCCCATTGTCGGGTGTTTTTGGGTGTCCCTTTGAGGGGGACACCTCCTAAACACCGTCGGCCGATCGGCACCTTAAGGGTCTTGCCTCTGAAAACCTCAATCCGTCTATCAGAGGAGGGAAAACCCCTGACTCATAAAAAACCTGACTGTCCCGGAGCGGAGTTCTCAGAACACGTCCTCCATGTAAGCGGCCACCAACCGCAAGTAGCATGGAAGTATAAAACTGTCCTGAATGGCCTGGGTGCTTGTATAACAGAGGTAAGATAAGCCTGGCACGTATATCTCTGTAGAATGGGCACTGAAGGAGCACATGTTCTATTATTATTATTATTATTATTACCAATTAAATCTGTTTTAGTATTTATAGTAGGACAACACCTGAAAAAGCATATGTCGGACAAGTGGTATATTTATTAATTATCCTAGTAAACATACAAATAAATGGAGCTAGACCTCTTATGAAGTGCTTTCTTTAAAAACTGGAAAACATAGTCCAGATGGGCAAGGTGTTACTCATAAACCCACTTTTGAAAACAAGTAACATTCCTGTTTCCTAATACACTGATACATCACATTTTCCCTATCTCTCCTCTCCCAGCCATATCTGTTCATTTTCCAGTCCTTAGATTTTCTGTCTAGACGTCTTTATCAGCAACAGAGTTCTTCCCTCTTGATGCTTCTGAACTATGCTTGAAATAATTTTACACCAGACTCAGCTTGCTCACTTGAAAAAAAGTGAAAATAAAACAGTCTTTGTGCAAGGAATTGCTGGAGCATTTGAGTTTGCATTTGGAATGCTGTGCTGTGGTCCCCTGCTTTTAGTGCACTGAAACAGCTGCTACTCACTTGGCATAATGATTTGGCTATAACCATTTATTACGAGAGTCCAGCTTAGAAGATGGAGCTGAGTCGGGCGGCAATGTGGGGGGGGGGGGGTTGTTCCCTCACATGCCCTGCAAAGTACAGGATGAATGAAGAGGCAGACATGTCTGAAGGACAGTCTGCAAGAATGATAACCTCTCTAGGCACATGAATATTTCATCAGGGAGACAGAGGAGCTGGCGAGTATGGGAATTCTCATCACATGGTAATCATATGATAAGACACCAGGGGGATAATTCAGAAGGATTAACTGCTCTGCTCTCACTGTCTGCTTTGCAAAGGCAAGGCATGAACCACAGATGGAAGGAATGTGGTTGTGGGAATGGCTCAGATCATTAATCAGGGAAGAGGCAGGGACACACAGCCCAACACCATGTCCTAGCCTTTGACCACAGGCCAGCCGACTTGTCCCCATGATGGTCATCAAGGAGATCATGACAACCCATTGCGGCAGACCATGACAATGTAGGGGAACATTTATTTGGAGCATTGGCAGCCATACTCACCTGACAACTCTCTTCAAACAGACCTACAAATGTTGAGTGATGCCTTAAGGGTCAAACTGCTTGTGACATCTTCATACTGCCTATGATCCATTCACATATCAGGAAGCATTTGCACAAGGGCTCCAGTGTTAATGTTAACAGGAACATCCAGGCAAGAGATCTGGATTTTCTTAACCTTATCTTTCCTAAGTCTTTCACCTTGTGAACTTTTCTCCCAGCCCAGCACCAAAAATAGGATTAAACCTAGTTGGGAGGAAAATCAGGTAGAAAATGAAATAATAGTAAGCTTTCCTAGGAATCTTTGCGATTGAAAAGTCAAAAGGTGCTTGTTAATGTATGGTGTCCCCATGAATTTCATACCTTTTTACAAGGCAAGAAACACACAGCTCCTTCCTAGCCAATGGTCTTCCATCTCAATTCCATATTAATTGGTGGTGTTTTAAGTTTACAAGGGGGAATTTCATAATTTTTCTGTAGGTAAAGGTTGTTCCCTGACATTAAGTCCAGTCATGTCTGACTCTGGGGTGTGGTGCTCATCTCCATTTCTAAGCTGAAGAGCCGGCATTGTCTGTAGACACCTCCAAGGTGATGTGGCCGGCATGACTGCATGGAGCGCCATTACCTTCCCGTCGGAGCGGTACTTATCGATCTACTCACATTTGCATGTTTTCAAACTGCTCTTAAAAGCAGCATGTTTTTCTATGCACTTTTCCAATGACACATGTGATTTCTCCATTTAAAAAACCTTGTGCTTACCTACCTTGCTTACCTTGTGCTTACCTTGTGTAGGTGCTTATCTACAAAGCCCTAAATGGTTTGGGACCCATCTACCTGCGTGGCCGCATTTCTGTATACTAACCCACACAATCTCGTCGTTCATCTGGAGAGGCCCTGCTCGCGATCCCACCTGCATCGCAGGCGCGATTGGTGGGGACGAGGGACAGGGCCTTTTTGGTGGTGGCCCCACGACTCTGGAACTCCCTCCCCAAGGACATCAGGCAGGCCCCAACGTTGGCAGTTTTTAGAAGGAGCTTGAAGACATGGATGTTCCAGTGTGCCTTCCCAGAATAAGTACTCCCAAGCAATATGTCCCAAATGCACTTTACGAGAGAGTTAGTACTGTCTGCACACCCACCTTTCTTTAAAATATCCAACCTATTTCCCTGGACATGCCCAGCATTTTAAAATTTTAATTCTTACATTTTGCCCTGCCACAGGTTTTTAATTGCGTCATGACATTATTGTATTGTTTTGTTTTGTTATGAGTTATTTATTGTTGTATTGTTGTTGTTATGTTTTATGATTTATTTGGGCTCGGTCTCTTGTAAGCCACACGGAGTCCTGCGGGAGATGGTAGCGGGGTATAAATACAGGTTTATTATTATTATTATTATTATTATTATTATTATTATTATTATTTATTGTGCATCTTTCATTTGTTGATGGCCATCAAATCCCTTAAAAGCTGTTTTGGATGGACATGAGAGAAATAATACTACACTTTATTTATATTCCGCTTTATCTCTCCGGAGGGACTCAGAGCGAATTACAATACACATGTGATGCAAACATCCAATGCCGTTTTACACACAATAAATAACGACATACAACACAGACAGAGGTAAAGGCTTTCTCCTTTTTTTCCATCTCCAGTGTCTGGAGGTGATGCTCAACTTCAGCCAAGGGAGGTGCTCTTGTTCCATTTTTCCATGTCAACGAGCCTGTGTCCATAGACATCTCCAATTATGTTGCCGACAAGTCTGCATGTCTGCATGGGGTGCCCTTTTACCTTCCCGCCCTTTTACCTTCCCACTGATCTACTCACATTGCTTGCTTTTGAACTGCTAGATTGGCAGAAACTAGGGCTGACAGATGGGAGCTCACCCCGACTCGCGGCTTCGAACTGCCAACACTCTGGTAAGCAGATTTCCTGCAGCTAGATGTTTAATCCACTGTGCTAGAGCTTGAAGGTATTTATGTGTGTTAGGAAGGGAATCTGTGAAAATCAAATTACTCCATCTTGTATAAGCAAAAGTGTTTTTGACTAGTGGAAGACCACCATTGGGTATAGAACCAAAAAACTAGGAAAATTTGGCATTTGGTCTTTTTGACGTTACATTAAAATTTTAATCAGAACAGTGATTAAAAGGTACTTTATGTATCTTATAGCTAAATACAATTAAATATAATTGTCGAAGGATTTCATGGCCGGAATCACTGGGTTGTTGTAGGTTTTTTTCGGGCTATATGGCCATGTTCTAAAGGCATTTTCTCCTGACGTTTCGCCTGCATCTATGGCAAGCATCCCCAGAGGTAGTGAGGTCTTTGGAACTAGGAAAAAGGGCTTATATATCTGTGGAATGACCAGGGTGGGACAAAGAACTCTTGTCTTCTGGAGCTAGGTGTGAATGTTTCAACTGATCACCTTGATTAGCATTTGAATGCCTGGCAGGGCCTGGAGCAATCTTTTGTTGAGAGGTAATTAGATGTCCTTGTTTGTTTCCTCTCTGTTGTTGTGCTGTTCTAATTTTAGAGTTTTTTTAATACTGCTAG
Organism: Anolis sagrei; assembly: GCF_037176765.1. Lineage (NCBI taxonomy): Eukaryota > Metazoa > Chordata > Lepidosauria > Squamata > Anolidae > Anolis > Anolis sagrei. Next base: position 156,357,969 of record NC_090021.1, read on the forward strand.
CCAGATTTTGTTCATTTTCATGGTTTCCTCCTTTCTGTCGAAATTGTCCACATGCTTGTGGATTTAAATGGATTCTCTGTGTAGTCTGACATGGTGGTTGTTGGAGTGGTTGTTGGATGCAGGCGAAACGTCAGGAGAAAATGCCTTTAGAACATGGCCATATAGCCCGAAAAAATCTACAACAACCCAATTAAATATAAATTTAATCATTTGGACTGAGCTCAATTTTTCATGATAACTAGGAAGTAAAACAATTTACACAATAAAGCCTGGATGCAACTCTCATTCTGGGTTGTTGTAGGTTTTTCCGGGCTATATGGCCATGTTCTGGAGGCAATTTTTCTCCTGATGTTTCGCCTGCATCTATGGCAAGCATCCTCAAGGATGCTTGCCATAGATGCAGGCGAAACGTCAGGAGAAAAATTGCCTCCAGAACATGGCCATATAGCCTGGAAAAACCTACAACAACCCAGTGATCCCGGCCATGAAAGCCTTCGACAATACATTGAACTCTCATTCTGCGTTTCAAAGGAATTCTGTCTTCTTGAAATGGGGATAGCATCTTCCTAAAAGCACTGAAAAACAGACAGATACACAATGAAATATATACTAATACATATTGGGAATCATATGGAATATAAGCCCATTTTTCATGTCTTCAAAACATGCAAATACAGTATAGTTTCTAAACCCTTGTCATCACAAATGCATAATAAACTTGTATATATATTGCCATTAAATATTCCTTCTAAAATAACTGAAAGGAGAACATTAAATAATATTAATAAATGCCTCCCTATATTTGAGGTCAAAAAATGACCCTAAGTAATCAGCACCGCTTCCTTGTAGATCCACATCAGCCCTCGCAAAGCAACAGAGAACAAATCTTCTGAGTAAATGATATACAATTATCTGTTCTGATAATCAGATGTCTCTTCAATCTATCAGCAGGAAACAAATTTGACCTTGTTGTAACCTAAGGGTATTTTTAAATAGTGCAACACAGAACATTTATCTTCCACAAATATTTTCAGCTACTCTTATAAGAGTCCTGGCATAAAACAGAAGTAACCTGTGAATATATCCCTGTCCAAGAACTAAGGTCTACTGGAGGATGTCTCTCATTCCATGTTACAGCATGTCCCCTAGTGGCCCTTTGCGGGCAAAGGTATTTTTCAAATATTCAATATTTTTATGCCTGGGAGACCTGGATGCCACAGAAGCAGTGCTGTGTATCATGTTCAGCCACAGCCCACAAGTTGCCTATTACTGATTTACATCTTCCAGTGGATCCTGGCTCTATGAATGTGATCCAGAGCCAGGCAGTGTGCATCCACTATCATCAAGGTGAATTTAGACATTTGTCTCTCTTCTAGCAGAGTTCAAGTGATGTATTCTTGGTAAGCATCCATCACACCTAAAAAGGTGATGTGAACACTGTGGGATTGGGAGCTTTTGATGGGTTTTACCAGTCAATAGCAATGAGAAAATTACACAAAGAATCATAGAATCATAGAATCAAAGAGTTGGAAGAGACCTCATGGGCCATCCAGTCCAACCCCCTACCAAGAAGCAGGAATATTGCATTCAAATCACCCCTGACAGATGGCCATCCAGCCTCTGTTTAAAAGCTTCCAAAGAAGGAGCCTCCACCACACTCCGGGCAGAGAGTTCCACTGCTGAACGGCTCTCACAGTCAGGAAGTTCTTCCTCATGTTCAGATGGAATCTCCTCTCTTGTAGTTTGAAGCCATTGTTCTGCGTCCTAGTCTCCAAGGAAGCAGAAAACAAGCTTGCTCCCTCCTCCCTGTGGCTTCCTCTCACATATTTATACATGGCTATCATATCCCCTCTCAGCCTTCTCTTCTTCAGGCTAAACATGCCCAGCTCCTTAAGCCGCTCCTCATAGGGCTTGTTCTCCAGACCTTTTATCATTTTAGTCGCTCTCCTCTGGACACATTCCAGCTTGTCAATATCTCTCTTGAATTGTGGTGCCCAGAATTGGACACAATATTCCAGGTGTAAAGAAGACAGATAGGCAGTGGGCTATCTATGGCAAGTTCTCTGCTTTGTACAATAAAGTCCTGTGTGATACCTGGAACTGCCTCTCAATTCTGAAATGAAATCTATTGCCCATTCATCCCTAACCTGGTGCAACTACCTTATGACAGGCATGTAGCTGGGGGGGGGGGGGGCTTGAGGGGCTTCACCCCCTGAAATTCTCAGGGTTGTCCACGAGAAGGCCTTACTGGTGCATTATTTAAACTGTTATGTTTATTCATATCATGATCTGATCACCATGCTCAATATATCCCATATGCATGGGGGTACTGGGATAATGATACAAAAGGTTTGCTAGGGTAGATCCTCAGCTCTCCCCCCCCCCCTTTGAATCAAACTCAGCCCCCCCCCCCCCCCCCGAATCAAACTCAGCACCGCCCAAATCAAAGTCCTGGCTACGGGCCTGCCTTATGAGATATACCTACCTTGTGGGATAGTTTTTAAGTTTATTTATTTATTTAGCGCATTTGTACCCTGCCCTTCTCAGCCTGCAGGGGATTCAGAGCAGCCTTACAACAGGCACCAATTTGATGCCATACATATACGAGGGGTATTTTTAAAGTAAGGTCTGTTTTGTTGTAGACACTAGTAGTTCACGTGCATACCGCAACGAGCATGTGCGTCTTGTACCGGCATGCCTCGGGAACAACTGTGCTCAGTTTCCGCTCTGTAGCTAACCTGTACGGTTCTGTTCTGTGCTTTAAAAATGTTTAAGTCTATCAACTCACCCGCCGCATGTTAGGTTCGCTCGCTTCAACTGAAGCCACCAAATTATCTGTAATCAAAGAAGGGCGACCGGAGTGGTCCTCATCATGGACGTTGTCACGGCCATCTTTGAATTGCCGTACCCACTTACGCACTTTGCTTTCACTCATAACAGTATCACCGTACACTTCACAAATCTGTCGATGAATTTCTGCAGCAGGCAGGTTCCTTGCTGACAAAAACCGTATCACTGAGCGAACCTCTCATGCAGCGGGTGAGTTGATAGTCTTAACCATTTTTAAAGCACAGAACAGAACCGTACAGGTTAGCTACAGAGCGGAAACTGAGCACAGTTGTTCCCGAGGCATGCCGGTACACAACGCACATGCTCGTTGCAGTATGTGCGCGAATTACTAGTGTCTACAACAAAATGGACCTTACTTAAAAAATACCCCTCGTACATATTTATAAAATAAACAAATATATTAAAATCCAAGTAGTTAAAATCCAAGCAGTTAAAGTTAAAACATTGTTGGGCAACAACTGCTCCATAATTATTCATGCTGATGTGAGTGTTGGGAGAGGTTGTCAAACATCACTGGAGAATACTTCCAAGCTGCTAAGAAATCATGGATTCACTGGGTTATTGTAGGTTTTTTCGGGCTATATAGCCATGTTCTAGAGCAGGGGTCCTCAAACTAAGGCCCGGAGACCGGATTCGGCCCTCCAAGGTCATTTACCCGGCCCCCGCTCACGGTCAACCTAAGTCTGAAATGACTTGAAAGCACATAACAACAACAACAATCCTATCACATCAGCCAAAAGCATGTCCACAATCCCTATTGAAATACTAGTAAGTTTATATTTGTTAAAATTGTTCTTCATTTTAATTATTGTATTGCATTTAAATGGGTTTTTTGCACTACAAATAAGATATGTGCAGTGTGCATAGGAATTCATTCATGTTTTCTTTTAATTATAATCTGCCCCTCCAATTGTTTGAAGGACTGTGACCTGGCCCTCCATTTAAAAAGTTTGTGGACCCCTGTTCTAGAGCTATAGATGCAGGCAAAACGTCAGGAGAGAATGCCTCTAGAACATGGCCATAAAGCCCAAAAAAACCTACAACAACCCAGTGATTCCGGCCATGAAAGCCTTCGACAATAAATCATGGATTCAAATATGTTTCAAACTAGGTGTGCTACATCAGTGGAAATACATTTTAAAACACACACACACACATATAATAAACATTCCCTTTAAAGGCTAAACTATCCAACATTATTGAGCAGAACAAATAAAATAAGGCAAAAGCAGAAATGTAACTGATGGTTTAACTTAATTCAATTACTGCAAAATATAGTATTTATTGTTTTTTTAATCACATTTTCCAATAATTCTGATTCAGTTAGATTTTTAGAGTATTATAAATAATTCTAATTACACTCATATAGGTTTTGCTTTCTTCTATACGGTCATTCACAAGAGAAATAAATTAAATTATCTGCATGCACTTGAGACATAATATACAAGATTATCCAAAGAGCCAGGAGCAGCAAGCAAATATGAACAAATTTTCTTATGTAATGTCTGCGAAAGCTGAGCATTGGTTCAGAGACAGAGTTCACATTTTCCTAGGAAAGACACTCTTTTGCAGATGAAATGTTTAATTATACAGCCAAGTCTACAAATAGATTGTTAATGTTGGAAAGCAGGAATGGAAGGTCTAGATAGATACAGACACAGTAGCAGATTAACAGAGGACTCTGCAAGAAATTTATCAATGTCAGAAGTAATTAATTACAATTCTCCATCGACCGATATAGTTCTGTTTATCAGACAGGGTTCCTGGAAGAGTAAATGCTTGCAGAGTATTCAGTGAGGTTTTCTGTTCTTCCACTTGTTTGTCATTTGTCTCCTTCAATATTTGTCCTTACTTGCATTGCTAACATATTAAAACCTAGCCATATTTGGATAGCTGACAAACTCTGCCTGCAATGAAGCAATGTCTGTAATATCTGTGGGGACACGGTTAACCTCTAAAGAAGTAAGAGACAGCAAGGCAAGGAAAGATTTAAGAGTAGTAGGGGGCAAATACTTATCTCTTATTTGGGAGAACACGTTTTCAGAACACCTCGATTCCTCTGGTCCAATGCAATGTCACCTCTTGCAAGTGGTAGAAATAAACCACTTCCCCCTGAAGTCACAGGTCCGCAGTTTGGGGGTCCTCCTGGATTCTTCACTTGCATTTGAGGCTCAGGCATCAGTGGGAGGGCCTTTGTACAATTAAGACTCGTGCGCCAACTGCGACCGTACCTCGGAAAGGCAGATCTGGCCAAGGTGGTCCACGCCTTAGTCACCTCTAGACTGGATTACTGCAATGCACTCTACGTGGGGCTGCCCTTGAAAACGGCCCGGAAATTTCAGATGATCCAACGGGCGGCAGCCAGGTTGTTAACTGGGGCTCCTTACAGGGAGCGGTCAACCCTCCTGTTCAAGGAGCTCCACTGGCTGCCATTTATCTACCGGACCAAATTCAAGGTGCAGGTTCTTACCTACAAAGCCCTGAACGGTTTGGGACCTGCCTACCTGCGTGACCACATCTCTGTATACGAACCCACACAATCTCTTCATTCATCTGGAGAGGCCCTGCTCTCGATCCCACCAGGCGCGGTTGGTGGGGACGAGAGAGAGGGCCTTTTCGGTGGTGGCCCCTTGACTTTGGAATGCACTCCCTAAGGATACCAGGCAGGTCCCAACCCTGGCAGTCTTTAGGAGGAGCTTGAAGATGTGGTTGTTCCAGTGTGCCTTCCCGGAATAATGATCCCATAGCACTTTGTCCTCCAAAGCACTTTACACTTTTAGGTCTGCTCGTATGTCCTTCCACAAACACCACTATCACCTTTTCGTCCATGCTCCAGCATTATTTCCAATTTTAATTTTACATTTGGCCTTCCCACAGTTTTAATTGTATGTTGTCTTATTGATAATGTTGTATATTATTGTCTATGTTTTTTATTTTAATTGCTTGTATTGTTGTGATTATTGTTGTATTGTTGTGTTTGGGCTTGGCCCCATGTAAGCCACACCGAGTCCCTTGGGGAGATGGTAGCGGGGTACAAATAAAGTGTTGTTGTTGTTGTATTATTATTATTATTATTATTATTATTATTATTATTAACATCAGTGTAATTTGTTTCTAGAGGGGAACACTGATGAATTTTGGTTCTGATTGTGGTCCTCCTTCTCCTTGCTTTAGAAGGAGTGGAGGTGGCACAGGGGTGAGAAGATGGGAGACAGAGCAGCTGAGGGGTGTGCGGGAGAGAGAGATACAATTGAAGCGTGTGAAGCAGAACTAAGTCAGGAATCATGTGAAGGCAAATACAAAGAGAGGAGTGCATGTATATGTTTACATGTAAATGGGTAGAAAGGTTGCTTGTGCCTATTTATTTATTTATTTATTTACTACATTTCTATACTGCCAATCTCAGCCCAAGGGTGATGCATGGCGGTTACAAGATGGCACAATTCGATGCCCATAATAATGCAAAAACAGCTAAAACATCCAAACATAGATAACAATTCAATACATAATAACATCAATAAAAGCATAATAGATCCTCCGCATTTCATTATCATATTTATTTATTTATTTACAGCTTTTCTATTCCGCCTTTCTCACCCCGCAGGGGACTCAGGGCGGATTACAGTGTACACATATATGGCAAACATTCAATGCCAATTTATGACATACAGACATATACAGACATACACAGAGGCTATTTAACTTTTTCTGGCCGTCAGGGGAGCTGTCGCTTTCATCGTCCATCTGCGACGCTGATGAAGCACTTCCGCATTCCCCGCATGCTTCCCCGCTGGAATGCTTTGCTGGAGTCTTCTTTATGGCCTCATAAATCAGTTAATTTAGCCTCCCCACACTTTAAGGTGGTACATTATTTTTCTACTTGACAGATGCAACTGTCTTTCGGGTTGTAAAGGTTGACAATAGGCTACACACAATTGGTTGGAAATCCATTTCAACCCAGACTGGCTTCAAACTCATGACCTTTTGGTCAGAGTGATCTTAATGCAGCTGACACTCAGCCAGCTGCGCCACAATTCCGGTGCATTATCCAGTTGCGTTGCCCAGCCATTCCGAGATCAGAGTTTGTCTATTACACTGCATTTGGGAAAGCCTGCTCAAGTAGTCAGGTTTTTACTCTTTTTTGAAACGTTAAGAGGGTGGGGGCTAATCTAATGTCCCTGGTGAGGGCATTCCACAGCCGAGGGGCCACCACTGAGAAGGTCCTGTCTCTAGTCCCTGCCAAATCTGTGAAGATGGCAGGACCGAGAGCAGGGCCTCCCCAGAAGATCTTAAATTCCTAGATGGCTCATAAGGAGAGATACATTGGGATAGATATGCAGGGACGGAACCATTTAGGTCTTTATAGGCTAAAGCTAGCACTTTGAATTGTGCCTGGTAGCAGAATGGCAGCCACTGGAGCTGATGCAGCAGAGTTGTATGCTTGAAGCTTCAGGACAGTCTTCAAAAGCAGCCCCACGTAGAGAGCGTTACAGTAGTCTATACGGGATGTAACCAGAGCGTGGACTACTGTGGTCAAGTCAGACTTCCCAAGGTACGGGCGCAGCTGCATACATTTTCCAAAGAGAATGTGAATTACATGTGAAACAATTCCCACAAATACGCAAGAAGGCCAAAATCCCTATGCCATTTTGTGGTACCAGAAACTGAGCAAACCAAAATATTTTCAATAACTGCAGCAGATAAATCTGCCTATCTCTTTGGGACTGATTCTTTTCTGTTATTTTTGTTATATTCTCCATAAATTTGCAATTTTTAAAATGCTTCCTGTCTAATATAATGTCAGATTATCTTCTCCACCCTCAATGTATGTGTTTGGAACATCGATGTCTCTCTGAACACTAACAGCTAATTCAAAAATGCACCCTAAAACACCATGCAGCTGAGTATATGCACAGTGCATTTCTCTTTTGACGCAACCACTTTTATAAAGAAATCAATATAAGCAGACAGTGTTTCCATTTATATTCAAGTAATCCTAGGTGAGGCAGATTTGGCCACAATGATAAATGTCTCTATTTACTTTCAGATAGATTACTGAAATGCACTCTAAGTGGGGCTGCCCTTGAAAACCATTCAGAATCTATAACTAGTGCAAAAGTGGCAGGTGGTCTAAACTTAGTGCAAGGAACTGGAAATCCCATAATGATTCAGGACATCTGATAAGACTGCCTCCTGAATGCACCTGCCCATGATTTTATACCTTCAGTAGAGGCCTGATTAGTAGGGGATAGCATGTCAAAATTGTAGGGCCCTGTGTGGATTAAGAACTGTCTTATACTCCAAGGAGCGTATATTGCCTCTGGTGCCAAGCGATGGCTAAAAACTGCCTTAATCTTCTCTCCTTATGAAGCTTGGGCTGCCCAAAGCTTCAATTGTCCTATGGACTGGTGGTAAATGTAGTAGTAGCTGTTGTTGTTCATTCGTTCAGTCGTCTCCGACTCTTCGTGACCTCATGGACCAGCCCACGCCAGAGATCCCTGTCGGCCGTCACCACCCCCAGCTCCTTCAAGGTCAGTCCAGTCACTTCAAGGATGCCATCCATCCATCTTGCCCTTGGTCGGCCCCTCTTCCTTTTACCTTCCACTTTCCCCAGCATAATTGTCTTCTCTAGGCTTTGCTGTCTCCTCATGATGTGGCCAAAGTACTTCAACTTTGTCTCTAGTATCCTTCCCTCCAGTGAGCAGTCGGGCTTTATTTCCTGGAGGATGGACTGGTTGGATCTTCTCGCAGTCCAAGGCACTCTCAGCACTTTCCTCCAACACCACAGTTCAAAAGCATCAAACTTCCTTCGCTCAGCCTTCCCTAAGGTCCAGCTCTCACATCTGTAGGTTACTACAGGGAATACCATGGCTTTGACTAGGTGGATCTTTGTTGCCAGTGTGATGTCTCTACTCTTTACTATTTGATCGAGACTGGACATTGCTCTCCTCCCAAGAAGTAAGCGTCTTCTGATTTCCTGGCCACAGTCTCCATCTGCAGTAATCTTGAAACCTAGAAATACAAAGTCTGTCATGGCCTCCACATTTTCTCCCTCTATTTTCCAGTTGTCAATCATTCTTGTTGCCATAATCTTGGTTTTTTTAATGTTTACCTGCAACCCAGCTTTTGTGCTTTCTTCTTTCACCTTGATTAAAAGGCTCCTCAGCTCCTCCTTGATTTCGGCCATCAGAGTGGTGTCATCTGCATATCTGAGGTTGTTAATGTTTCTTCCAGCAATTTTCACCCCAGCTTTGCATTCATCAAGCCCCGCACATTGCATGATGTGTTCTGCATACAAGTTAAAAAGGTTGGGTGAGAGTATGCAGCCTTGCCGTACGCCTTTCCCAATCTTGAACCAGTCTGTTGTTCCGTGGTCAGTTCTTACTGTTGCTACTTGGTCCTGTACAGATTCCTCAGGAGAGAGACAAGGTGGCTTGGGATGCCCTTCCCACCAAGAACTTGCCACAATTTATGATGATCCACACAGTCAAAGGCTTTAGAATAGTCAATGAAGCAGAAATATATGTTTTTCTGAAACTCCCTGCCTTTCTTCATTATCCAGCGGATATTGGCAATCTGGTCTCTCGTTCCTCTACCTTTTTTAAACCCAGCTTGAACATCTGGCAACTCTCGCTCCATGTATTGCTGTACATGCTTTACAGTAGTACCTGTACATGCTAAGAAATGCCTGTTAGACTGATAGGCTTAGGATTCCTAGACAGTGCCCAGGCCTCTATTGCTCTACTATAAGAAGGAGGAGGAGTCCAGCACAGAGCTCTGGGGAAAAGGAACAAACCAACTGAGGCAAGCCTCTGAGGGTGTCTTAAGCTCCACCCACAAACTAATACAGAGCAAGGTAACTACATTATAGGGAAGGCCTATAAACAGGGGAAACTGAAGCAAAGGAGGAGGAGAAGGCAAAATCAAGACTTCACAATCGGTATACCAGCATAAGAAACAGTGAATTTTGTGCATCTGCCTGAGAGGATAACTACTGAAGTCTAACACCTAGCTGTTGCAAATATTTTCTTACTTGTTCTTCAACCAGTTACAACATGGGAACGTCACTTTTCAAATGAGGCAGATTCATGACACCAACATGACACCTTTCACCTTAAGAACAGACAAGCATCCCAAGCTCTGAGGATTACCTGGGAAGGAATCCCACTGGAGCATTGCAGCACACCCAAATACCTGGGAGTCACTCTGGACCGTGCTCTTAGCTACAAGAAGCACTGCCTGAACATCAAGCAAAAAGTGGGCGCTAGAAACAAATTCATACGAAAGCTGACTGGCACAACCTGGGGATCACAACCAGACACAGTGAAAACATCTGCCCTTGCGCTATGCTACTCTGCTGCTGAGTACGCATGCCCAGTGTGGAACACATCTCACCACACTAAAACAGTAGGTGTGGGTCTTAATGAGACATGCCGCATTATCACAGGGTGTCTGCGCCCCACACCACTGGAGAAATTACACTGCTTAGCCGGTGTTGCACCACCTGACATCAGCCGGGAAGTAGCAGCCAATAATGAAAGGACCAAGGCAGAGACAGCTCCAGCTCATCCCCTGTTTGGGTATCAGCCAGCATGTCAACGACTTAAATCAAGACATAGTTTTCTTAGATCTACAGAGACACTCACTGGAACACCTCAGCAAGCGAGAGTCCAAAAGTGGCAGGCCCAAACCCAGCACCTCAATCCATGGGTGATAACAGATGAGAGACTCTCCCCTGGGCACACAGAAGACTGGGCGACTTGGAAGGCACTGAACAGACTGCGCTCTGGCACCACGAGATGCAGAGCCAATCTTAAGAAATGGGGCTACAAAGTGGAATCCACGACATGCGAGTGTGGAGAAGAGCAAACCACTGACCACCTGCTGCAATCAACCTGAGCCCTGCTTCATGCACAATGGAGGACCTTCTTGCGGCAACACCAGAGGCACTCCAAGTGGCCAGATGCTGGTCAAAGGACATTTAACCAACTACCAAGTCTGCAAAATCTGTGTTTTGTTTTTTTAATCTGTGTGTTTGTTTTGTTCTGTTAGAAATGTAATACAATGGTATGGTTGCTGATGACACGATAAATAAATAAATGACACCAACAGTGTCAAGTCTGGCTTCCTGCCCAGGCTTCCTGCTACACTTATATGGCATTTCCCCCATTACCTTTCTCTGGGAACTATGTTTGAAGCTCTGAGATTAACTTTTTCCCTGTCTCGCTGTTAGTTCTGAAACTTGTGAATTTCGTATTTCATTGCCTTTTACACAGACAAAACCTTTTAAACATTTGATTTCTAAAATGCCAAGGAGGAAATGCAACAGATGCGTTACTACTATTATTTGCAAATCGGAACAGATTTCCCTTGACACCCAGCTTTGTCACTGTGGGGTCTACAACATCCTTCAAATCAGTATTTCATCACAAACTTTTTATTTAAACGTAGAACAAAGTAAAGGCTATACGATAAATTTACTTGGTTCCTGTCTTGCTATTGATCCACACTACAAAATTGATTTCCGAAAATATAGTTATGCTCTAAGGCTGAATAGTAATTTCCATGTTTAATTGGGAATTTGAATGTGGAATTTCTCCATTCCACATGTAGTACTTTAAATATTACTCTATGCTAGTGGTCTCAGGCCCCTTCTACACTGCCATATAAAATCCAAATTATCTCTTTTGAACTGGATGTAGAGTTATATAATCCAGATCTAAGCAAATAACATGGATTGTCTGCTTTGATAATCTGGATTATATGGCATTGTAGAAGGGGCCTCAGAAAGGCATGTACTATAAAATGGCACAAATGCTGAAACATAGTGGTGGGGAAATTGTGCCAATTAGTGTGTTGAATTTGCTTATTTACAATGCGAAATAATATTCATAATAATTAAATGTGTAAATTAGATGTCCAGACTTTGGTGTGGGATGGACAACCTTAGGCTAGACTCCCTGTGTATTCTAATGTATTCTGATTTTCCTCTGCAGGACACTTAACATTACACTTATGTGGGTTGTTGTAGGTTTTTTGGGGCTATATGGCCATGTTCTAGAGCAGCGGTTCTTTTTTGGGCTGTATGGCCATGTTCTAGAGTCCTCTAGAACAGTGGTTCTCAACCTGGGGTCCCCAGATGTTTCTGGCCTACAACTCTCAGAAATCCCAGCCAGTTTACCAGCTGTTAGGATTTCTGGGAGTTGAAGGCCAAGAACATCTGGGGACCTCAGGTTGAGAACCACTGTTCTAGAGGGCTCTAGAACATGGCCATACAGCCCAAAAAAACCTACAACAACCCAGTGATTTCAGCCTTGAAAGCCTTCGACAATACACAACACTTATGTGTTTAGCCATGCAATATCATAGGGCTCCCCCTATTCTCCCCATACATTCAGATGGACATCTCCGCAGCAAAAGCTATCATGTGTCGTCATCTACTTATGCCTCCAAGTTTTGGAGTCATGAGCAATCACAGCAGTGGTTGCAAGAAGATATCATTTTATCTATCTTTTGTCATACTGGAAGCTTCCCAATACATATATTCTGGCAGTTACTGGGAGAAGAACATGAAATGATATGAGGAATGGAAGACATGTAAGCCTTACCTACAGGGATCACCATAAGGAGGCCATCCTGAACATTATACATCCCTCAGTTTCATTTGTGAGCTCAAATATTATCGTCCATTCTAGCCAATTTCAGCCATGTACTGGATAACTTAAAGCTTTTAAAAAAAACTATTATCCAGACTCCTTTTGCCAGACATCCATGTGGGACAAGCATTTGATAGAAATATGGAAAGCAGCCTGAACTTTAAATGACAAACAGATGAGAAGTTCTGATGGAAATCAAACACTTCTGAAACCCATGTATTTTCCTACGGAATATAAATGACTCTTTTAATTGAAGATGACTTGAGCTCATGGTCACATTTCTGGCTGTCCCAATTAGTAAGTTTATAAAGAAAAATAAAATCAATACAAGAACTAGAAAGAAGCACAAGCATCTGTATATACTGTATAAGATTATCAAATCCTGGAAAAGCAAGATTATCAAATTCTGGAAAAGCAAGATGTCTTTCCTCTGTTTAAAGTCACTTTTTGTTATGAAGTAACAGTTCAGGAAAAGAGCAAGTCAGCACACATGCTCAGGATCTTTGGTAGATGCCAGGCAGTGCCAGATTTGCCATTGTACTTAGGCTTAAGCACAAGGACCTGTTAGCCACAGGGGCTCATCTTCCTGCCCCCAATTTTTTTTACGATGGATTTTCCTTATGTGGTGCAATTCTAAATTTGAAGGTGTGATGTTTCGGAGTAATTCCAGATATAATGACAGAGGTTTTTTTTCTTTTTTTCCAAAAACTTTGCCATACAGGACTTATTTCAATAAACATTATTCCAAAAGTAAATTTTCCTTAAATGACATTCTATACATTCCTTAATTATGTATCGCCCAACAAACCCCCCCCTCCCCCCATTCCCCCCACCCCCCTGGAACAGCAATTCTAAATCATGTCATTGCATCAATTTAACCGTGTGGAAAGCCTGGTTCAAAATACTGTATTTGTTGTCTCCGTCCATTTTGTCAATTAACACAGACCATTTCCTAAACCACTCTTGTTCTCTTTGACTATTTATATACTTGTCTTTCCTTTGATTGATAAAATCATTAATTATATATTATGATAGATAAGCCCACCAGGTTTCCAAATCCAATTTTGTATCGTCTCTCCATCCCCGGGCTATTGTGGCCTGTATTGCGGCTGTCATATATTTTAGGATTTCTGCCCAATTATTGTTATCTTCCTTTGCCTTTATGGTGAGGGACATGAACCTGGTTTTATTCCACATTAATTCTTTCCCTATTATGTCTTTCATCACAGTCCTTATTTTATCATAATAGTTCTGGATTTTTCTACAATCCCACCACATGTGGGAGAATGTACCTATCCCCCCACACTTGTGCCAGCATTTGTTTGAGATATTTCCCATTAGGTGTGCTAACTGGGTGGGAGTCGTATACCATTTGGAGATTATTTTCCTTTGGGTTTCCTTTATCCTCATACAGGCATGTAGCCGCGGGGGGGGGGGGGGGGCTCGGGGGGCTTCAGCCCCCCCCCCCCCCGAAATTCTCATGGTGGTTCGTGAAAAGGCCTTATTGGTGCATTATTTAAACTGTTATGTTTATTCATATCATGATCTGATCACCATACTCAATATATCCCATATGCATGGGGGTATTGGGGTAATGATACAAAAGGTTTGCTAGGCTAGACCCTCTTTCACTCAGACTCAGCCCCCCCCCCCCCGAAACTCAGCCCCCCCGAAACTCAGCCCCCCCCCAAAACTCAGCCCCCCCAAAAAAAACCCTGAAAAAAATTCAGCCCCCCCCCCCCAAAAGAAAACGAAATCCTGGCTACGGGCCTGTCCTCATATATTTAATTTTATGAATATTGTCAATCCAAGAAACAATTAATTTCTCACTGAAGTTTTTCTCTTGTTTCCAATTTTCTATAAGGGTTGTTTTTGTTTTGTAAGTTAAGGAGATTAATTCCTCATACAGAAGCCCAATAATCCCTTTGTCTAGTTCTACTTTCCTTTTAATTATTCTGTCAAGTGGGGTTTCTGTTACTTCTCTTCTTTTCATGGCCTAAGCTTTACTGGACAGGCCTAACCATGCTATCCAATTTCCCTGACCACATTTATCTTTTATCTTATCCTACTTTATTATTTCTCCATTGGGTTCTATGAGGTCCCCTTTCCTTTTGATTCCATTTTCCTTAAATGCCCTAATTAGATTCCTGAATGTCTTGTCCTTATTTTCCAAGGTTTCTAATGGGAAAGGGTCAAAGAGTTGGTAGCCTAAGGGGATGTGCCACAAAGCAGGAAGCGTAGGCATACTGGACCAACCTCCTTCAGGGCCTCATAACTTCATTCATTTGTCCTCAACCCAGCACTGATGCCAGGTATCATTATTGACTCTTTGCATCATGGCGAATCTATGGGGTCCTGGTAGGGGAACATAGAGAATCCAATAAGTTGAAGACGAAGAGTGGAACTGGGAAAAGGAGAGAGAAACTGGGACATTTTAAAAGCAGCTAAAAAATGAGATAGCAGGATTCATATCATGATTTTCTTGCCAAACTGGAAAGACATGCACCCTCCCTTACTTCCTTACTTCCTTTCTTCCTTCCCTTCCTTCCATCCCTTCCTTTCCTTCCCTCCTTCCTCCTTTTCTTTCCATTTCCTTCCCTCCCTCCCTTTCTCCCTCCCTTCCTTTCCTCCCTTCTCTTCTCTTTCCTTCCCTTCCCTTCCCTCCTCCCTCCCTTCCCTCCTTTCCTTTCCTTTCCTTTCCTTTCCTTCCCTTCCCTTCCCTCCTCCCCTCCTTTCCCTTCCCTTCCCTCTTTCCTTCCTTCCTTTCCTCCCTTCCCTTCCACCTTCCCTTCCCTCCTTTCCTTCCCTTTCTTTTCTTTTCCTTTCCTTTCCTTTCCTTTCCCTTCCTATCCCATCCCATCCCATCCCGTCCCATCCCATCCATCCTTTCCTTCCTTCCTTCCTTCCTTCCTTCCTTCCTTCCTTTTCCCCCTTCCCTCCCCTTCCCTTCTCGCCCAGAAGTTTCCACCTTCTCCTGTACCCTATGATGGAACAGTAAATAAACATTGCAGGTTCATTAATCACATAAAATATTGATAACCCAAACTATTTATTTTTTATTTTTATTCTTTATTTATTTTATTTTTTGATCAGTGAACTCTTTCTTTCCTCCTTCCATGATATTGTTATTTCCCAAACTGCTTTAAGGCCCAGATGGAGGATCATTTAGGACAGGGGTCCTCAGACTTTTTAAACAGAGGGCCAGGTCACAGTCCCTCAAACTGTTGGAGAGCCGGATTATAATTTGAAAAAATATGAATTCCTATGCACACTGCACATATCTTATTTGTAGTGCAAAAGACACTTAAAAACAACCCAATAATTAAAATGAAGAACAGTTTTAACAAATATAAACTTATTAGTATTTCAGTGGGAAGTGTGAGCCTGCATTTGGCTATTGAGATAGGATTGTTGTTGTTGTTGTTGTTGTTGTTGTGTGCTTTCAAGTCATTTCAGACGTAGGTTGACCCTGAGCAGGGGCCAGGTAAATGACCTTGGAGAGCCACATTCGGCCCTCGGGCCTTAGTTTGAGGACCCCTGATTTAGGGTCATCTGGCTGCCAGGATTTGTGGGCTTCTCAATAGCTATTGCCATCAGTAACTCTTTGCCCAGTTTTAATGTGAGAAGTAGGTGAAAGCCCTGAAATGTCAGGTAGTTCAGACTATTTCTGGCTGTGTGCAGATTGCTCATAAGCTTCCCTTCCTGTATGTATGTCATAATGAGCACACTTTCAGAGATTGAAATTTTCCCCCAAATTACATGCGTGAATCATAGACTTAAGAGAAGTAGAATTGGGCTACTTTGAAGAAAATCAGGGGAAATATGTTTTGTTTTATTATTATTTAAAAAACCTCTCCCTATGAAAAGGTTTCAGTCCTTGTGGAATAGGCATTATACTTTCCCATGTTCAACAATACTGGCGCATAATCATATAACAGCAACAATGGAATTGCTCCTCAAAACGGCCGCCCCACCTGGGAACATAAATGCCAGGCTTGTTATTTATGTAATTAATGTCTCACTGAAGTCGATCATTCTTGTTTTCTTTCCTCCTCCCTCTGCAATTTGAAGACTAGAAGATAGAATATCAAAACGCCAAAGATTGGCATTTTGAAGTTATTTTTCTCATTAGCCTGCCTGCTTCAGGATATAGTTTTGCTCCCCTGGAGATTTATCATCTTTTGTTAGACAATCAAAGGCTTTGAAAGGTGTGTAAGTATTGGTTTTGAAAATGCATATGGTTTGAGAACAAAGAGAATCAGATTGATCAAACAGCAAGGGCAATGTAAAGACACCCAGAATACAAAATGATCTCTGAGGAGTGGCCAGTTTTCATAAAACAAAACGTCTCAATGTGGATGCCATATTGTCAATTAGACCAAGTAATTTTCAGAGGTAATGGGAAGTGGAATACAATACCTACAGTTTGATATATGAACACAATAGCAAGAGAATCAATACCATATGGCATGAACAAATTGGGAGCCTCCGACTCAGATAGTGGATATACATGCAAAACGAATCCTGGGAATGAAACAACTGTGTGGCATTCAGGACTTTTAAAGTATTTGTTCAGTGTAGCCAGATGCTCTGTAAAGGTGAACTTGGCTTGATCATATACAGAGAGCATGATGGACATGGAAATCTCTCAGACTCATTGTTATTACATTTCTTCAAATCTTACCTGCATTTTTATTTTGATACACAATTTCCTTAGAGCAGTGGTTCTCAACATCCCTAAGGCGGCAACCCCTTATTACTGTTTCTCATGTTGTGGTAATTCCCAACCAGAAAATTACGAGGGGTATTTTTAAAGTAAGGTCCGTTTTGTTGTAGACACTAGTAGTTCGCGCGCATACCACAACGAGCGCGTGTGTCGTGTACCGGCATGCCTCAGGAACAACTGTTCTCAGTTTCTGCTCTGTAGCTAACCTGTACGGTTCTGTTCTGTGCTTTCAAAATGTTTAAGACTATCAACTCACTCGCCGCATGCGAGGTTCGCTCAGTGATACGGTTTTTATCAGCAAGGAAGCTGCCTGCTGCAGAAATTCATCGACAGATTTGTGAAGCGTACGGTGATACTGTTATGAGTGAAAACAAAGTGCATAAGTGGGTATGGCAATTCAAAGATGGCCGTGACAATGTCCATGATGAGGACCGCTCCGGTCGCCCTTCTTTGATTACAGACGATTTGGTTATCGGAGCAGGTGGCAAGTTTTTATGAAGAGGGTATTTTAAAATTGGTTCAGAGGTATGATAAGTGTTTGAACAAACTATGTCGAAAAATAGAGTGAAGTATGTACTTTCTGAAAATAAATTTACTTTTTTGAAATAAACTTTCGTTGTGTACTTATGTTCCAATGGACCTTACTTAAAAAATACCCCTCATATTTTTATTGCTACTTCATAACTGTAATTTTGCTACTGTTATGAATCGTAATGTAAATATCTGAAATGCAAGATCATGCAGGGTCATAGCCGGGGGGGGGGGGCTTAAGGGTTCTACCCCCCTCCCCCCAAAATCTGGTTTACCCAAGAATTTTAACTGGTTAACAAAGTTATGAGTAAACCAGGTTTCTTTTTTAACCTGACACATTTCAGGGCAGGGTTAAAGTTTTAGAACCTATCCCCCCTCCCCCCGCCTATGGCCCTGGCAGGATGTATTTTCATTCACAGGTAGAAATTTGGCACAAAAAACTGGTAGACCCAAATCTGAATATTGGTGGGGTGGGGGGGGGTGATTTATGTCAGAGATTGACGATACCCAGTGGAAGGAATGCTAGATCAAGCAGATACTGAGTTGCAAAATAAGGACTCTGCAGGCTTTTCATCACAAAAGAAACTAAGTTTACTAAGTACATACATCAGACACGTCTTTCTACAGCGAGCTACAATTCAGGAAGAAAAGAACTAGTCAAAACCGAAAGCCTCTTCACATCTGCTTATCTTCTCTTGCTGAGACTGGCAACTCCCTTCTGTTCTCAGCAAGAACAAACCTTATCTTACTTTTTCAAGTTCACTTAATCACAGCCTCAAAGTATAAACATTTATGCATGGCATTTTAAATTCACAGTGGCATGCATCTTGGCAATACATAGAAGCACATTAAAAATACATACATAACTAAATTAATCCTGACAATTTAGCCATTTGCGAGTTGTAGTTTATAGGATCATAGAACTATTGCTCTTCCCATGTTAGCTTGAACCCCAAAGCAAAGATAACTGAAGTTTGGACTTTCATTAGGACTGGAAAACAACGATATTGCATTCATATCACAGATTGACTTAATTCAGTACAGGTGTGAACTTCTTTCTCATTCCTATTTAGGATCATGTGATTTTGGGGAGATCAGATGTGCCTTTCCATGGCTCTCCTAAAAGTTTCCACTTGGAGCTGATGGAAGAGTGGAAAACATGCATACACATGACGATGAGTGTCCCTCCCACTTTACCATCCTTTCAGGTGGCATTGTGAGAAACAGGATTCTAGGGTAAATGTGGTTTTTCTGATCTAGCAGGACATTCTGTGGAGATTCAAGAATGTGTGCAGCCACATTGGCCATGGTCTGCTTAGTCTGCATCGGGCACTGGAACATGAGCAGAAATGGTTGATTTTAATGAGATTTTAAACACTATTCGATTTGTGTCAATATTGGGAAAGGGTTTTTTAAATATTTTGAAATGTATGTTCATAATTAACATTAATGGCTGGTATTTAATATTGTAGTTATGGATTCATAATGTAGTGATTTCAGCTAGGACCAAGGCTAAAGGAACTGTGCCCGGTGAACATAAGCTAAACAAGATTGACCAGGACAGAGAAACTCACCAGGTTGAAGACAAGCCACAGAGGTTTATAACGATTTGGCTCAAAAGGATTCCAATACAAGCAATTTGCTTCAAAACATACAAGCATAAACATACAGAGAAATGCAGTACATTTTATACAGTTTTGACAGCTATTCAAACCTCTTGCTCCCTCCCGGGATTGGCTGGAAAGGAGTCTGGCCAGGATCCATGCCGGGATTGGCTGAGAGTTTTGTTGACGTCACAATCTCTAGACGAAGATTCCTATGGTGAGAAGAATGGCAGCCAGGGATTGGTACGTGTGAAACCCCACTGAGCTGCAAAGACGCCCCCCGGGGGGGGGGGGTGCACCCTGGAGAAGATAATTGCTGATGAGCTTTTAATTAGTAGGCCTGTTTGATCAAGAAAAAATTTGTTTCTAAATTCGATTCTTAATTGGGGTGTTTTTTTGTTTCGATATTAAAAATATTTACAAAACTTTCCAAAAAAATGTTTTGTTATTTACGAATTTTCGTAAATATTTTACAAAACATTTTAGAAAAAAAAAATTCTTGATCAAACAGGCTAAGTGTGAATGTTGCAGTAATGATTAGCATTGAATGGCTTTCTCCCACCCTGGACATTCCATAGTATTAGATGATATATAACTCACCATTTGCCTAGTTTCCAACAGACCTCTGAGGATGCCTGCCATAGATGTGGGCAAAATGTCAGGAGAGAATGCTTCTGGAACATGGTCATACAGCCCTGAAAAGTTACACAAGCCGGATGGCGCGCGGAGGCCGCTTGTGAGCGCGCCTGGAGGGCCCCAAGTATGCCATATGTGGTGTAGATGCACTCTGGGCGCCTTCACTCATGCTGCAAACGGGGACACCCATCCGCCCACGTGGCTGCAGCAAAGGCGCCCAAAGAACTACAAAACAGAGGACCCTGGGAAGCCCAGGCAGGAAGTGAGGTGTCCTTGCGGGGCACGCTGGTTTGCTAGTCGCGAGGCCAGTCAGGCGAAGAAAGGGACCGGGAAAAGGAAGAAGAGCAGTGGCAGCATGACAGCCGCGGCGCCGGAGTGAATGCAGCTGGCTGCTCCGGGGACGGGTGGGCTTGGCAGATAAGCGCTTCCCACTTCCACCCGCGACCAACTCAGTGGGGTTGCCTGGGCAACACCCCCCCCCCCCCGTGCCACCCCGTGGGAATCTTAGGGGGAGATTTCTCAACCGTGAACTGCACTAAAGAGGAGGAGGAGGGGGGCGCAGGAGCCAGAGCCGGATGGCGCGCGGAGGCCGCTTGTGAGCCCGCGCGCGCCATCCAATGGGCTCCGGCGCCCCCCTCCTCCTCCTCCTCCTCCTCCTCTTCCTCCCAGCTGGGAGGAAGAGGAGGAGGAGGAGGAGGAGGAGGGGGGCGCAGGAGCCAGAGCCGGATGGCGCGCGGAGGCCGCTTGTGAGCCCGCGCGCGCCATCCAATGGGCTCCGGCGCCCCCCTCCTCCTCCTCCTCCTCCTCCTCTTCCTCCCAGCTGGGAGGAAGAGGAGGAGGAGGAGGAGGAGGAGGGGGGCGCAGGAGCCAGAGCCGGATGGCGCGCGGAGGCCGCTTGTGAGCCCGCGCGCGCCATCCAATGGGCTCCGGCGCCCCCCTCCTCCTCCTCCTCCTCCTCCTCTTCCTCCCAGCTGGGAGGAAGAGGAGGAGGAGGAGGAGGAGGAGGGGGGCGCAGGAGCCAGAGCCGGATGGCGCGCGGAGGCCGCTTGTGAGCGCGCGCGCGCCATCCAAAGGGCTCCGGAGGAAGAGGAGGAGCCAGAGCCGGATGGCGCGCTCAGCAGCAGCCTCCATGCAATTAACGAGCGGAGCTTCAGCTCGTAAAATACATGGGGCTGCTGCTTCGATATTTTTAAACCCTTCCGGGTTTAAAAATATGTTTTGATATCGCTTCGGATATGCAAAAAATAACGATTTTAATACGAATTAACGAATTAACGAAACGAAACCGACAGGCCTATTAATTAGCTCAGGAGTGCAGTATCATATGAGGTGGAAGATTCAAAAGACAAAGGTGTTGGTCCTGAGCAATCATTGGCTTGGCTGACAGTAAAGAAAGTTAATATATGCACATTTTCTAAAACCTCACTTCCGTGGGAGCAGCAGACTCTCAACCTCAATTTAAATGAACAAACACCCTGAGTTTATCTGACTGACAAATAAAATCTTATTTGTCTTTACATGCACACAATGATCTTGATATTTATCTGGCTTGGGAAATAGCTGGAGGGAGTTGCTCAATGTTAGTATTGAGATGATAGAGTTCAGTGTCTTGGATGGCTCCTTTCAAGTTTGAACAGACTAACCTCTTCATTAGTATCAAAAATATCACTAGTCACTGATAATCTATATAAATAAAAATGTAATGTTTGTTTGTGGGATTAACAGAACTCAAAAACCAGTGGGCCAATTGACACCAAATTTGCACAGCATACTCCTAACAACCCAATGAATGTCCTTCACTCATTTTTTTTTTATTTTGTCATTTGGGAGTTGCAGTTGCTGCGATATATAGTTCACCTACAATCAAAGAGCACTCTGAATCCCACAAATAACAAAATTGGGGCAAATTTCTCACACAGAACCCCCATGACCAACAGAAAATACTTAAGGCCTTTCAGTCCAACTCTCTTCACCAGGGAAAGAAAATGTAATCAGAGCCCTCCTGACAAAGAGCCATTCAGCCATAGTTATATATAGATATATATGATTCACACACACACAGATATAGTATCCTAGCTTTGAAAGGGACCCAGGCCTGTAGCCAGGATTTCGATTCGGGGGGGGGGGGCTGAGTTTGTTTTGGGGGGGGGGCTGAGTCTGAGTGAAAGAGGGTCTACCCTAGCAAACCTTTTGTATCATTACCCCAGTACCGCCATGCATATGGGATATATTGAGTAGGGTGATCAGATCATGATATGAATAAACATAACAGTTTAAATAATGCACCAGTAAGGCCTTTTCATGAACCACCATGAGAATTTCGGGGGGGCTGAAGCCCCCCAAGCCCCCCCCCCCAGCTACATGCCTGAAGGGACCCCTAAAGAACGACAATTATATGTTGCATATTCCAGAGTAGCCAAACCAGACATTCTCCACATCAACACTGACAAAGAAACAACAAGAAGTACTGTTTGCCTACAAGTGTAAAGAAATTACATATATTAGAAACCAATACTTTCTCGTTACTTTATTTTCCAGATCACCAGACTGGGCCACAGCAACACGTGGCAGGGGACAGCTAGTGCTCAATAAAACTATAGGAAACCAGGCACTCGAATAGTAGACCATTTAAGGTTTTCTGCAACAAACAAGCATCCAAAAGGAACATGTGTGACTTCTGTCTTGCACTATTTTTTCAGCAACTGTCACAATGTGTAGCTGCAAAGCGAACAATGTTGAAAAGCAAATGCAACTTGGCCCTGCATTGTGTTTCTGTTTCCAAGTGTTGAAGTCATACCACAGCCAGATCTACCCTAAGTGTGAAGCAGGCTGCTTAATTGAGCCAGTTCTGAGCAGCCCTTTATTTTCTCAATAAAACCACTTCAGCAGCATCATGCTGGGATTGCTATCTGAGCAATTAAATGAGTTGAATGGGTGACGATTCTGATTCCAAAATGTCCTTCAATTTCCAGTCCCTTTCTAAGAACGCTGCGCAGTGCTCTCTTTTTTCCGTCCCCTTTCTTCAGCTTCATGCTGTGCCTATCCTTCTGGGTTTTCCATAGGTTACAGTTTATGGAACGAGACAATTTTCCCATCATGTTCCTCTTTGCCGTCCTGTTCCTAACAAATCCCAATGTTATTTTCTTGTGCTGGGAAAAACATGACTCAGTTGGACAGCATTGCCCTGATCTGTTTTTAAGCTTGCCCAGGACAGGCACATTTTCCCTGCCACATGAGCTAACAAGCTCCTGCAAAGTTGGGAGCAGGTTTAAGTTTCTAATGATGTGTAAATCTAGGGGATGAAGGAATTGTGTCATCAGGGATGAGATTTTTTTTTCCATGCTGGGGAGAGGACATTCCCAGCCCTGTTTGCCTGCAATACTTGCCCTGCATGCTGGCAAGAAGTTCATGTGGACCTTGGCTCTCGCACAAACAGGCTTTCTGAGACCAAATGACACACCGGAATAGGAGCTGCTCGTCAACCTGGATTGGTCTGTTTTAAAGCAGATGGCTCCTAAATGCTGGTAGAGCACTGCATCTCAACAGGCTAAATCTGAAAGGCTTTGCTGATACAATGAAATGAGAGGGGTTGGTGAGCCTATAGAAAAGATCCTTGTTGAAATGCACTTTAATGTATATAATGAGATTACCTCTAATCTCATTATATAACAGCAACAAAAAAAACAATGGCAATTTCACACTACATAAGGCTTTCAACTCCTACTAGTGTTTCCCTCTTTTCTCAATATAGGTCCAAATATGGTGGATCTGGCCAAAGTGGTCCACACCTTAGTCGCCTCTAGACTGGATTACTGCAATGCACTCTACATGGGACTGCCCTTGAAAACGGCCCAGAAATTTCAGATGATCCAATGGGCAGCAGCCAGGTTGTTAACTGGGGCTCCTTACAGGGAGCGGTCATCCCTCCTGTTCAAGGAGCTCCACTGGCTGCCATTCATTTACCGGACCCAATTCAAGGTGCAGGTTCTTATCTACAAAGCCCTTAATGGTTTGGGACCCACCTACCTGCGTGACCACAATCCTGTGTATGAACCCACATGATCCCCTCAATCATCTGGAGAGGCCCTGTTCTCGATCCCACCAGCTTCGCAGGCGCGATTGGTGGGGACGAGAGAAAGGGCCTTTTCGGTGGTGGCCCCTCGACTCTGGAACTCACTCCCTAAAGACATCAGACAGGCCCCAACTCTGGCAGTCTTCAGGAGGAGCTTGAAGACATGGCTGTTCCAGTGTGCCTTCCCGGAATAATGATCCCATAGCACTTTGTCCTCCAAAGCACTTTACATTTCTTTAAGTCTGCTCGTATGCCCTTCCACAAACACAGGTATCACCTTTCGTCCATGTCCCAGCATTATTTCCAATTTTAACACTACATTTGGCCTTCCCACTGTTTTTAATTGTTTGTTGTCTTATTGATAATGCTGTGTATTTTATTGTTTATGTTTTTAATTGCTTGTATTGTTATTATTGCTTGTATTGTTGTGTTTTGGGCTCGGCCTCATGTAAGCCCTTGAGGAGATGGTAGCGGGGTACAAATAAAGTGTTGTTATTATTATTATTATTATTACATTTTCCTTTACCTTGAAAATGTGACAGTTTTGTGTATAAAATGGTCAGTCCTTAGGTACATTCTGCTGTTGTTTTGTGACTGCCATCATTTTAAAATTTTAATTATTTTTATCTTTTTACCTTTTCATAACAAGTACTGTATACACCCATCTATAATTCTTGCAATTTTAGTCAAAAAAATATATCCAAAAAAACTGAGTTGACTCACCCATGAATTAATATGAGGACTGTGCCTTAACTTATGTAAAAAAAGAAACCATCTCTGAGTAAAGTGGTAATATAAGAGACCTTAATCTGTCCTAAAAGAAGCAATAACCCCCCCCCCCTCTCTACCAAGATTAGACCTAAGACTACTGAGAATACTAATACACTTCACCAGTTTCTTATCTACAATATCCCCCCCCCCCTTTTTTTTTTTACAAGGGTTAGAACCACAGGTCGTTCATGAAAGTAGAAAAACTGCACTCTCTCTATCTATCTATTCCTTGGAGAACACCTCTTTTGGAAAGTCTAGATCCTTCGTCATAATTTTATGGTCATCATAACTTTATGGTCTATTCAAATCAGCCTGCCCAATATGATACATTTCTATGTTTTAAATGTTGTGATTTTATATTGTTGATGTGTTTAAAATGGGTTTGTATTTTATTTTATTTTGCTGTGTTATGTTGTATATTGTTTTACTGTATTGCTGGACTTGGCCTCATGTAAGCTGCCCTGAGTCCCCTTGGGGAGATGGTGGCGGAGTATAAATAAAGATTATTATTATTATTATTATTATTATTATTATTATTATTAATTTGTTTTTCTTAAATAATGAAATTGCACAATGATCATGCAACTGCAGTAAAACAACAGTTTGTGTGATAAAGCCCATGCCAATGGTAGGAGAGGTGTTTAAGAATCTCTGTAGGACCTCGATGGACAACTTTCACACTGGAGCACCTAAAGATTCCAAAGGAAAATGTATTACTCAAATCTGGGCATAATCAAATCCATAAAAGTTAAACCCACAAATTTGTAGGTGAACTGTGCTTATTTGGAAGAAAGGAAGGATGATGTCTGATACCATTGTATATGTGACTAGATAGAGGAAGAGGTATGTGAGAAAAAAAGAAGTCAAGGCTGAGAGGATCAGTCTGTAGGTGGGAAAGCAATACAGTAGACAACAGAAAAGCAGAACACACAAAAGACCTCATCAGACTTGCTGATTTACCCGTTGTATGCCACTTCTTCTCCTCTTTCACCGCAGAGCCCTTCCCCCAATGCATATCCGCTTCTGGTCAGGCTCCATGCAGGCATGTAGCCGGGGGGGGCTATGGGCCCCCCCCATAGCTTCAGCCCCCCCCCCCAATTCTCATGGTGGTCCGCGTGAAGGCCTTACTGGTGCATTATTTAAACTGTTATGTTTATTAATATCATGATCTGATCACCATTCTCAATATATCCCATATGTATGGGGGTATTGGGGTAACAATACAAAAGGTTTGCTAGGGTAGACCTTCTTTCACCCAGACTCACCCCCCCCCCCCCAAATAAAACTCAGCCCCTGGCTCCATGGTGAAAGAGATGAAGTGGAGGCTTCCCGTGATTCTTCCCCCATGGGATGGAGGTCCAAGTAAGGTCAGCAATGTGGGATGTGGAGCAATGACTTCTCCATGCCCACTGCAGGGACCCCCATGGATTCACCACAGTGTGTGGCGCATTCTTAGTCCAATGTGATATGGATACAAGGAACCCTACTAAGTACAATGTTGTCTCTCCTGAAATCCAAGTAACCACTGCTTGGACAGGAGGTACTGGGAAAGCTCTGTTGCACAGTACCCACCTTCCTGCCCTGTGCAACTGGTTGCGCAGCAAGCGGATCTTAGCCACGTCCCATGCACAAGACACGCAGACAAGAGTAGAAATGAACAGAAAAATCTTTACTCTTAATGGCAGAGATGAAACACAAACTTGCAATGTTGCATACAAAAACATTCAGTGCAAAAAACTTACATAGTCTTTGTAAGTAACTCAAAATAAGGGATCTTCATCTTAAGTCAAATGAGAAAGCAAAACATAAACCTTGAGCAAACAGCAATTCCTCCATAACCTCCTTTAGAGCAGCATAACGGCTTCTCTCCAACCTGCTCCTCAGAGCAGAGCCTTTGAGCACAGATTTCCTCAGAGAAAAAGCTCTCCAGAACTGTATTCTAAAAACCCATACACTTATGTGGTCCAAGATTGCTGGTTGACCTACATTACCAGCTGCACATAATAATTACTGTCATAAGATTTTTCTTCAACACACATACACTTGGTCCTGCTACAACTTACTGTAACACAGCTGTGCTGGAGCTTTGCTAGGGGTAGTAGCCAAAAGCTTGTGGAACTCTTTTGTTCCAACTACCCACATGTTTAGACTTGTTTGGGGGGGCATAGCTGTGGGGATTATCATAATGAGCTCATAGAGATTGTAATTCATCTTTCTTATGACATTATAATACAACAGTAACTCAAGGAGGAAACAAGTCCATACGAAGTAATCAAAGAACATATATCCAAACTGAGCATAGATACAACTGGTGTAGGCTTGCTATCATGGCTTGTCACTCTCAATCACATTGTCCTTAAAGAATTAACACAATACTAAGTAATACAGACAGCTGCTCTGATGAACTTTAATGGTCTGACAACTCCTGATCTGTTGAAATCAGTTTTGCTCCCTCTCTGTATTTTCCTTCTTTAAAAATTACCCCCTTGAGTCTCTTAGAAATAATTACTGTGCTTGTTCAGCTAGGACTGTCATTAAATTACTCAATAAAATAGAACACTTTTCAACTCCCTGGAGTATTAAAAGCTCCATAACTTGCTCATCTGCAAACAAGAATCTGACAGGTGATTGTTGTTGAAGTAATGAGGATATTAGATTTTGATTTTTAAGCTTTCATTATTTATGTTTTGTCTTTAGTCAAACACAAAAATCTTATTTTTCACAGACAAGTTTTCAAAGAAAATCAGATCACTAAGAAAATCTTGCCATGATAGGCAAAGACTTTAAGAAGGCTGTAGAACACTAAAGAGAGTCAGTGTGGTGTAGTAGTTAGAGCATTGGACTGCAACTCTGAAGACTTGGGTTTAAATCCCTATTTGGCTATGGAAGCCACTTAGGTGATCTTGGGCAAGCTACACTTTTCCAATAGCCATGGAATTGTGGCTTCATGTGTTAAAGTGTTTTTTAATAAATGAAATTTGTTGCCACAAAATGATTCAAATAAAAATCAAAACAAAGAACAACTAAAAGATATTCATAATCTTTTAAAAATTACTTACTTACTTACTTACTTACTTACTTACTTAGGCGATCCCTCATTGGACGAGTAAGATGGTCTTCCATGATGTGTTTCCTTGTGGATTCGTAGGTGGCTGTGGAGCCCTATTCTTGACCCGCATCTTCTCCCACAGTGAAGGCATTGGTTTCCAGGTGGACAGCAGTATCGGTCGGGGTTGGCTTGACGCGCCTTCCTCCTGGCACGTTTCTCTCTTTCACCCTCCACTCGTGCCTCCTCGAATTCTGCAACACTGCTGGTCACAGCTGACCTCCAGCTGGAGCGCTCAAGGGCCAGGGCTTCCCAGTTCTCAGTGTCTATGCCACAGTTTTTAAGGTTGGCTTTGAGGCCATCTTTAAATCTCTTTTCCTGTCCACCAACGTTCCATTTTCCGTTCTTAAGTTCAGAGTAGAGCAACTGCTTTGGGAGACGGTAGTCAGGCATCCGGACAACGTGGCCAGCCCAGCGGAGTTGATGGCAGAGGACCATCGCGTCAATGTTGTGGTCTTTGCTTCTTCCAGAACGCTGACGTTTGTCCGCTTGTCTTCCCAAGAGATTTGCAGGATTTTCCGGAGGCAGTGCTGATGGAATCGTTCCAGGAGTTGCATGTGACGTGTGTAGACAGTCCACGTTTCGCAGGCATATAGCAGGATTGGGAGGACAATAGCTTTATAGACAAGCACCTTGGTATCCCTATGGATGTCCCGATCCTCAAACACTCTCTGCTTCGTTCCAGAAAATGCTGCACTCGCAGAGCTCAGGTGATGTTGTATTTCGGTGTCGATGTTGACTTTGGTGGAGAGATGGCTGCCAAGGTAGCGGAAATGGTCAACATTTTCTAATGTTACACCATTAAGCTGTATCTCTGGCATTGGGGAGGGGATGGCTGGTGACTGCTGGAACAACACTTTGGTTTTCTCTTTTTAAAATGTTGTATATTGAAAGGCAGTGCCCACATGTAAAGCAGAGTAAGAAGTGAAGAAGTCAGATCTACAACAGGGAGCCTATAACTAACTACTAGTTGCTACAAGGACCTGTTTATAGGTCTTAGCAGTTGAAATGCAGGGCTTCCAAAAGCCAGGTTTAAATTGTTTACAAATATTGTGTTTTCTCTCATTGGTCCATCCTATCCTATCCGATTTGTCATTGATCCTCTCCTTTAAGCTTCCCACAAATCTACCATTTGCCAAAATACACAATCCTATGCTTTTCTTTTCAATTTCTGGCTGAATAGCTTAACCATTGGTTTGTCCTATTGAATTCAAGGTCTGGCCAAGGGCCACTTGTGGTCTCTTGGTATCCAGTTCATTAGTCAACATGTGTGTGTTATATGCCCTGCCTATCTTCTTTTTGCCTCATAGATTTCATTGACCACGTTACGTACCCAGGTTCTTTGACACAGCTCTTTATTATTGACTTTATCTCTTATTGTCATGCCACACATTTATTTATTTATTTATTTACATTATTTCTATCCCGCCCATTTCAGCCTGAAGGCGACTCAGGGCGGCATACACAGTTGGCACAATTCGATGTCGAAGCAAAATACATACATTGATAAAGCAAAAACATCGAGTGCAATTAAACATAAACGACAGTGCATAATAAACAATTTAAAAAGAAACCATGTCCTCTCATTCAAATCTTCATCCGTTACATTGTCTTGGCCGTTCCTGGGTCAATTTCCAACTCTAGTTTGTCTGTTTACTCTGGGGTTCCAAATGCTTGCTCGAAGAGCCAAGTTTTTACTCTTTTTCAGAAAGTGGGGGGGGGGGCTGATCTAATATCCCTAGGGAGGGAGTTCCACAGCCGGGGGGCCACCACAAAGAAGGCCCTGTCTCTTGTCCCTGCCAGACATGCCTGGCAGGATCGAGAGCAGGGCCTCCCCAGATGATCTTAAGTTCCTGGGGGGTTTGTAGGGAGAGATGCGTTCAGATAGATAGTCTGGGCCTTCTTTCCATAGCTCTCTGAGTCATCACCAGTTTTCCTCCTCCAACTTTGTTGTTTCCCATGTTTTAGATGTGTATAACATTGCTGGTAAGACTGTAGTGTTGAAGATATCTGCTCTGACCTTCATTGGCAGCTTATCATCTGTTAGCACTGTCTGGTTTCAATTAAAAACCATTCAAGCAGCTTTGTGTCTTTTTGTCCATTTGCCATTTGTCAATCTGTTCAAAGATACTTGTTGACCAAGATATACATATTCAGTCACTTCCTCAATTTCAGCTCCATTTATAATGATGCTGCCCTGGGAGCACTGGCCCATAGTCGTAGCCAAATAAGCTGGTAGATTTAAAGCAACTGTGGAGTAGGTCATTGCTTAAAACAGTGTTTCTCAAACTGTCCTCCAGGTGTTTTGGACTTCAGCTCCCAGAAATCCCAGCCAGTTTACCAGCTGTTAGGAATTGTGGGAACTGAAGTCCAAAACATCTGGAGGAGCACAGTTTGAGAAACTCTAGCTTAAAGCATTCTTTCTGAAACATTATCTAGAGGACTGTCCAAAGGAAGCAGTCTTTGCATTGCTGGTGGTGGTCATCAAGAGCAAGAATGCACCCAAAGAAGAGGAGCCTTTTATAAAGGTAAAAGGTGAAATCACTGAAGTCAGAAATTCTCTGAACCAACTAGAAGAGGAAGCTCACAAAGAAGAGTTCCTGAGTTAATTTCTGTCCAGTAATACAACAGAAGGCAAGTGATATTAGAAAGCAGAAGGGCTTCAGAGAAGCTAACTATGTAACCTTGATCTCAACAACAGATAGCCTGTCACAGAGGGAAATGTCAATTTCAGGTAGCTAAGTGCTCATTTTAAGTGTCAGCCAAGAGATTGGCCATGAGTACATCTCACAATAACCAAGAATCCAGAACATGGCTTAGCAGTGGCTCCCTGTTGCACTAGGGTGGCTAAACAATGCAGCACTTAGCATTTTGACTAAATATGTCTATGATTGTTTGTTTTCCTACCATATCAGAAAAACAAAACAACGGAAAAATAGATCATTTTTAAGGGAAAGAAGCTAACCAGACAGAAGAAAGCAGAGGCAAGGTGTTTTTATGTTTCCTTCCTCTAAAATGCTGCCTATAGCACCTGGTATTCATTAGTGGTCTCCCATCAATAATAATAATAATAATAATAATAATAATAATAATAACTACTTTATTTATATTCCACCCTATCTCCCTGAGTGCTAACGGTGCTGACTTTGCTTAAGTCCCAAGATCAGAGAAGATATGGTGTTGTTGTAGTTCAGCATGATGGTAACGTTGCTACTACTGGTAGAAGGGAGAAGAGGGCTGCATAGGTGCTGGAAGAGGAGCAGAAGCGAAAGCAAATTAGAGAGATAATCATGGCTCCGAGTGATTCTGAAACCTTTGAGGGCTTCTCCGACTGTGAAATGGGGGATGGGGAGGAAAGCAGGGGAGTCAAGCGGGCTACTCGCGAACAAGTGTCCAACGAGGAGATTCAAAGGAAGCGTATCCATGATATACTTAGCGCTCCTACAGAGGATGAGGACTTCATGGGGTTTGAAGGGAGTATTGGGTCTGGGAGTGACATGTGGGAGAAGGATGAGCTTGATTGGACCCGTGTACAAGAAATTAGGGATATCTGTAACCAACCCACCTCCAGTGATGACTTCAAGGGGTTTACAGGAGAATGGCAACCAGGAAGCACTTGGCAAGATCTAAGTGTTGACAGACGCTGGCAGAGGTGGAGGGATGGGCGCTCGGGTTCAGCTACAGGGAATGGGGCAGCTGAGAGCGATGATGAAAGGGTGGGGAGCTCCTCAGCTTCTGATGAGGAACTTTAGGATAAAAATGGGTTTTGGTTGTATGGATCTTTGCAGAAGGCAAAGTGTCCCTTTTGGGGTGTGAATCTTTGTTCCTGCCAATTCTCGTGCTTGGGTCCTTGGACTACAGATTCCTGTGTTCCTGTGTTTCTTCTTGTGATTCTGTGTATGACGACTGCTGCTCAACCGTTTTGACTCCGGACCGTTTTGGACTACGTTTTTGCTTCTTGGACTTATTCAACTTGCCTACCTCGTGCCACGACCTTGGAACATCTTTTGGACTCTGTTTTTTGTCTCTTCTTACTGTGCTCTTTGAACAGTGTGAGTTTAAAGCGGATTGTTGTATTTTTGTGTTAAACCAGATTATAATGCCAGGATAATCCGGGTTATATTTCAGTTGCTTATATTACCTTGTTTTTGATACCAACTTGTTGGCTGAGCTTGAGGCACAGAATTTAAGTGTTTCAAAGACTCTTTTGTGAACAATAAACTTGTGTTTGGACCTTTTACCCTGTGTTTGGCTTTACTGAGGCTTCTGGGTCTTGACAGGTGTCTTTAGGATATGTAGGCAATATGGGCATGGTGTACAAAGGCCGACATTTTCCTTATTTCTACAGTATCTTGAAGGGGAGGGATATTGGGGGGTCCAATTCCTAGAGTTTCTCAGCCTCTGATGAATTCTGTCAAATTTAAAACACTTTTTTTTTTGTCGTATCAGGAGCAAGTTGCTTCTGGTGTGAGAGAATTGGCCACCTGCAAGGACGTTGCCCAGGGGATGCCTTTGAT
The DNA here is from genome assembly GCF_037176765.1 of Anolis sagrei. Taxonomy (NCBI): domain Eukaryota; kingdom Metazoa; phylum Chordata; class Lepidosauria; order Squamata; family Anolidae; genus Anolis; species Anolis sagrei. Next base: position 156,390,438 of record NC_090021.1, read on the forward strand.
GTTTTTATCATCCTTGTGGGAGGCTTCTCTCATGTCCCTACATGAGGACCTGGAGCTGATAGAGGGAGCTCATCCACCTCTCCTCGGATTTGAACCTGCGACCTGTCGGTCTTCAGTCCTGCCGGCACAGGGCTTTAACCCACTGCGCCATTTAAAACACTGGAGTGTGGGGATTCTGGAACTGTTACTTTCTAAACTCTCATAATGGGATCTAGGTGGACTTTTATCTATCTAACCTGGGTTCTACTTTCATGCATAGGTCACCAAGTCTAAAAAAAAAAAAAGAGTCCTACTAACAAAAAAGGAGGTTTGTTTATGAACACGAGCAACTTAGTTCAGCTTTCTGAACATCCACAGGATGTGCTAAGAATAGTATACAACACCTGAATGCAATTCTTCAGACTGCTGCTGATATGAGTACAGTGTTTTCATGCCAGCTGTAATTTGACACTGCCCCAGCTGGGCAGGCTGGCTGCCTGACAAGGAAAAACATTCCATCTTATTGTATATATCTGCGCACATCTGTAAAGACAAAGGGAGCCGCCATAATGGATTTTCCAACCACCACACAATGCGGAGGGTGGGAGACAGAAGGGATCTGCTGTGGCCGTGATGACATACATGAGAGAAACAAAAATCCATCAACAAGATGAAGAGCTACTTGCAGAAGGAAACTTGCTTGCAAATATCACATAGTTCTGCCAGATGGAATCAATATTGAGAGACTGGGGGTTCAAATACATTCAACTCAACTTGGCAAAAAAACAACCCTTGGAGAGCAGGGGCTGTCAATGGAATGGTGCTTTCACACTAGGAGTCCTGAAGTGTTTTCGCATTGTACCAATATCTTTTCATTTTGTGTTGCCCTGTACCACTGTGATTGTCCCACTCATCATGATTCCAGAAGGGTAGCCTCACTGTCTTCTACTATACATCTTAACAACCCTATGGGTGGTGTCATCGCCCAGGCATTTGCACTCCATAATTCATGTGATAGCAAGCCCTCTGCCTGTGTGTGAGCTGGAAACTGCCAAAGAATTGCTTATTTCCAGATATTTTATATACTGGAAGATCTGTGGGAGACTGAAACAGCACCATTACCAAGGAAAGTGCTTTTACATCCACAGTTTCATAAAGGTGATTTACCAGGATGATAAAAGGGCAACATCACCACTGTGCCAGTTTCCAAATCTAAAGTGTTTAAACCTCATATTTAGTCTACTGCTGCCATGCTAGTTCATTGCTAGATTGATGAAATCAGAGATGGAAGAGTCTTAGTAAGCAATCCAACTCAACCTGCTGATGAAGGAAGGAACACCAAGGAAAGATCCTGTCTAAGATTTGCTTAAAGCCATCTAACACAAATGTGGTTATTCCATGCCCAAGTAATAACACAAGGGCTGTGTGTTCAGCAAACAAATTGTATAATTTGGACCCATTTGATTTAGCTATCGCCACCCTTTAGGAATGTCAGATTTTACAATGTATTGTAATGTAATATAGCTGAGTCATGCACTGCTAATGGGCTTCTATTGGAAATGCTGAGTCATGCATTAACTGTATATAGGGAATCATTTGGGGAATGTGTTCTGGCCTAGTCCAGGTGATTGTGAATGATGTAATCCTGAGTCTGAGTTAAGTTAATGAGTTGGGAACCAATCAGAGATTGCTATGTGTAATTGTATAGAATTGTATATAAGGAAGTCATGTATAGTGTATATTTCTCCTTATGCTGTCATGTTGTTTGTCGAAAGCTATATGTAATTAAAGAACCTGTCTGCTGAGACAAGATATAACTGTATGCTGTGGTAAGTTTGTAATATCATCTAGACTGGGGGAAGGTAAAGGTAAAGGTAGTCCCCTGACATTAAGTCCAGTCAGGTCTGACTCTGGGGTGTGGTGCTCATCTCCATTTCTAAGCCGAAGAGCCAGCGTTGTCCGTAGACACCTCCAAGGTCATGTGGCCGGCATGACTGCATGGAGCGCCGTTACCTTCCTGCCGGAGCGGTATCTATTGATCTACTCACATTTGCATGTTTTCGAACTGCTAGGTTGGCAGAAGCTGGGGCTGACAGCGGAAGCTCACGCCGCTCCCTGGAATCGAACCTGCGACCTTTTGATCAACAAGCTCAGCAGCTCAGTGTTTTACCCACTGCACCACCGGGGGCTCCCAGACTGGGGGAAAGACAATGGTAAAACTGACAATGGCCGGGCATGTGCTCAAGTGTCTGTAAAAGGTTCCAGAGTGACTGCAGGCTGTGGGAGCAGTTGACTGAAAATACTGTGCAGGAAGAAGCTACTGGAAAGCGATGAAGTTGTGCAACTGATCTGCTGCTGAATTGTGAAGTTAATCTCTACAAGGAAAGAGAACGAGCCTTATGTGAGAGCATCACATCAAAATGTTTGTTCCATAGTGGCAGGTGGGAAAGATGGCATCACCAGGAGACAACTGCCACAACCCTGTTCATCAACATTGTTTAGCTATATCTGACAAGCTCCATTTACTATGACTAGAGGCCAATAAGGAAGCTATTTTGGCAAGAAAATCTTTCAGCATACATCCTCCACAGTCCTCCCTTTGTCATGAGATAGCTTCTTTGTTTTGTGGATACAGTGCACTCAGATTTGCTGAAAAGTCTTTGGCTATGCTTCGGATTTCTGAAATGGGAACAGCAAGTTTTGTTTAGATTTCTGAAACATTTGTCACCACCTCAGTGAGGCTACAAGATCACCTTAGGAGATTTATTTAAAAGTTTCACACCTCAGTCACACACAAATGCACATATGTACATCCCAAAAAGCACTTTGTGAAAGGAATTTTGTGACTCATGCTTCTCAGGAAAGAGTCCAGGTGATATTCTGACATCCACTTTGGGTTATCTGACATTTCAGAAAGGAATTAAGTCACTCAATGGAATTTACACAAAGTTGGAAGTGTTGAGGAATGTTTATTTAACAAGAACTTGCCTTGGCTCAATGATGATTGAGTTAATATGGCATTAAAGAAAACTAGTACTACAACAACGCAAATATCACTTCAGCAAGGAACTCAAAACAGAAAGCCTTACTCTCAAAACTCACGACAAGGAGAGCACAAGTACCTTCAAACATCTAAGAAGGCAATCACTCTCAGCATGCCAGTTATAACAGCACAACTATGTTCCAAGTTTCAATTAAATCAATATGTAGCTTGTTAGGAAGTAACCATGACTCCACTGACATTATGACAATATTCTTATTGACTCAGTGTTTTAACACCTCATCTCTTTTACTTCTCTCCTTAAAAATACTTGAGGGCTTGTTTGCTTTCTCTCTCTCAAAGCAACAAGCAAAATCCAGAAAACGTGGAGCCAAATTCAACTTTGTATTGTGTCATCCCCTGGCTGTAACATCAAAGAAAAATCTGTATGTGTGGGGAAACTGTCACAGATCAAACAACTTCCAGTATTGCTCCATATTACTTCAAAAGTAATGTCTTTCCATGAAGTCAGCTCATAAATTGAGCTGTCAATCAACTGAAAGTAGAGTGATCAGGGTACCACAAGCACGACCCCTTTCTCCAGACTTGTGACTTCATCACATTGAGGTCAATAAGTGTTTCTCTGTGCTTATCTGTGCAGTCAGTACACTGCGGCACGGAGTCCTCCGGAGCCCGTCATATGACACAGGGCTACTTCTGTGCAGGTACAGCTGTACCAGGAGCTCCAATTTTGTTTGCTTTGCATTTAATGTTTGTTGTAGTCCTAAATTTCAGGGACTCTGCGGATAGGTGGCTTCTTTTGGCTGCAATCATAGGGCCAGCCACCTGTCAATTATAGTTAGGTTCCCTGGTCCTGCCCTGTTTTTGGGTTTTAGAGGGAATAGGAGCCATTTTGGGTTCAGTCCACACAGAGAAGCCTTTCATGCAGAACATAATACCAAGAGCTCCTGTAGAAAGCTTCGTCTTCTACGGCTTGGCTGGGGAGATATACAGCCCACAGCTTGGCCGGGGTTATACAGCCCTACAGCTCCTTTGCTGAAGGACTTCAGACAGCCATCACGGAAACCTGAATTCTTTTCCCCCTGGAAGTCTACAAAGCTCTGCTTGGTAAGGGTCACTCACGGAAGCCAGAAGCAGTTGGTACCGGGTGCAGGGGCTCCACGCCAACAGAGGCAAAGACAGACTGCCCAGATTAGAAGTTAAGGATTTCTCCATTAGTTACAGTTATGAAGATAGTGCATGTTCCCTGTGGACAAGATTGAGAGAGAGCCAATAAACTGTTAAGAAAGCCTTAAAGTACCTGTTTGTTTTCATTAATAAAGAACTTTGTTGAACCTTTGAGCAATCTAGAGACTCTGCTTTAAGGAAATCCAAAGGCCTTTAATCTGAGGCAGCCCCGGCGTCCCGTTGGGCACACAGAATTTATGTTCTGTCTACAGTCTTATGCACAGGCCCAGCGTGCGACAGCACAACTTCCAATGCAGCTGTGTTGACCTCCATGTCAGCAGCTTGCCAGCAGCACAGTATACACCTGACTCCTCAAAGAAGAAGTCAGGGAGGAAGCTGGGGACAGTAAGAACACGTAATGGGAAGGGATTCCATAACCCTAGATACTAAGGGAACACAGTGTTACACTGCCCCACAGTTTCCCCTGCTGTCCCCTGATTTCTTGGTCTCAATGTGATGGGGTCCCTAGATTAATCTCCCTCCTTCTGGTGAGGTCCATCTATGTTACAAAATGATATCACGTGAGGTAAGCCATTTTCATTATTATCAAACCCTTACAATGGACTTAATCACAACAGCCTGCTATTCCACTACATTTGGTTATCATAAATAATAGATACATTCTGGCTTTAATGCCTTCGGTGTCTTCAATGGTACAATAATGCCCATTGGCCATTTCACACATTCTTGTAATTTTGTCTTCTGACACTATTCATGTTCAATGTATTGTCGAAGGCTTTCATGGCTGGAATCACTCAGTTCTTGTGGGTTTTTTCGGGCTATATGGCCATGTTCTAGAGGATTTCTCCTGACGTTTCGCCTGCATCTATGGCAAGCATCCTCAGAGGTGAGCTCAAGTTTCTTAATATTCATGTTTCTTAATATTCAAACTATTCATGTTTCTTAATATTTTTATTTTAATGCAATTGTGAAATTCCATCATATAAAAACAAGACGTGGGAAATATGCGTATAAATGAAAACAGTCAGCTTTGGAATAGTGAGAAGGAGGGGAGAGAGAAGGAGAATCCCATCTCTGGAAGTCACTTTATTGCCAGCATGACAGCACAGAAATGGAAAGGACCCATCTCACCTAAACAGGTGATTGGAATGTTGCAGGATTGGGAGCCACTGATGGCTCCAACAAATCCAACAATAGCTTGGAATGGGAGAATCACAACAGGATAGGACAGGAGACAAATCAGCAGTGGGATACACATGGGATTGTGTGAAAGGGACAATAATCTTTGGTGCAATGTCAATTTGTCTTCCTCATTTGAGAAAGTCCTATCTCTATATTTTGTAGAATCAAAGATTTTATGAAAACACACACACAACACCAAGGGGTTTGTGAAGTGGAGGGTCGCAATGTTTATTCTGAAGCAATATCTTTCTGTTATATTGCGATATATATATATATATATATATATATAGAGAGAGAGAGAGAGAGTATTATTTTCTACCTCTAATACTGTGTAAACTCTTCTTGAAGATTGCATAATCAGCCCTTCATATCCATGGATTCTGCATATATGGATTCCACCATCCATAGCTTGAAAAAAATTAATCCCAAAAGCTAACTTTGATTTTGCATAAAGGACATGATTTTACTATGCCATTATATATAATATGATCTGAGCATCCATGGATTTTGGTATCCACCAGGAGTCTTTGAAGCAAATCCTAGCAGACACCAAGTGCCCAATGAATAACTGAAAACCATACAGAAATGATTAAATGATTAAATGTAAATAATCATGTTGGGTTTTTTTTCTATGTAATTTTGATGATGTTGTTTGTTGTTTATCTTTTTGGTTTTATTCTGCTGTAATATGTTGTCTGGGCTTGGCCCCATGTAAGCCACTCCGAGTCCCCACTAGGGAGATAGTGGCAGGGTATAAATAAAGATTATGATGATGATGATGATTATTATTATTATTATTACAGTAAGAAGTACAAGTAATCCTAGAATTACAAACATCTGACTCTCCCCTCCTTCTCACTATTCCAAAGCTAACTCACAGTTATAAAGGGGGGTGAGGCCGCAGAAAGTATGAGAAATTTACCCGTCGGGTAAAGGTGTCTCTGCTGGAACTTTATTGCCAATTCTTGTTTCCACAACAAGCCGAATTTCTCAAAATCCACTTATCACAGACACAGAAAGTGAGGTGAAATAGTCTGAACAGGGGCACAGACAGCAAAACAAACATCACGGGGGTGTTACTCTTCACTATACTTTCCAAACACATATATCTGGAGTCAGGCCCGTAACCAGGATTTTGTTTCGGGGGGAGCTGAGTTTGATTCGGGGGGGGGGGGGCTGAGTCTGAGTGAAAGAGGGTCTAGCCTAGCAAACCTTTTCTATCGTTACCCCAATACCCCCATGCATATGGGATATATTGAGCATGGTGATCAGATCATGATATGAATAAACATAACAGTTTAAATAATGTACCAGTAAGGCCTTCTTGCGGACCACCATGAGAATTTCGGGGGGGGGGGCTGAAGCTCCCCAAGCCCCCCCCCCCCCCCCAGCTACATGCCTGTCTGGAGTTACACTTAAAAATGTACCTGTTCTGACTTAGAGACAAATTTAACTTAAGAAAAAACCTACAGAACCTGTCTTGTTCATAACTTGGTGAGTACCTATATAAGTAAATTGAGTGATGTTAGGAATACAAAGTGTCATGCATACATTCTGAAAAATCTCTACAGAGAGGTTTAAAAATACACAATAAACAGCAGGCAGTGGAAAGTGAGGAAATCAGATGATGCAAGACAGGTTAAAGTCATAACTGACGTGTGGAATTCAACAGAAGTTAAGCTAAATACTTACTAAGGGGAGAGTTAACTTGGAATGTAATAATTATAAGGTTAGACTGGGACTCAGGTGAACCATTTTCAAAACACTTCTGAGCCATGAAACATGTCGAGTGGTCTTGAATTCATAGGAGGAAAGGCAGAGTATAAAAATAATCTAAAATGAAATAATCAATATTTGAGTCCCTACCTGTGTCCATATTTGACCCTTGCCCAAACTGAATGTGGGATGTGCTATGAACAGATACTTAAGGATTCTACAATAAAGGAAAGGCAAATGCTTTGTGATTTCTCACATTGTGAATAGATCAGTCTGTTTCAAGTAGGAAGCTTATCCTTATTTCTCTACAGCCTTGAGGTGCCTGTATTCCAGGCTGGCACACTCACTCACACACAGAGGGGAGCATTAACGCCGGCTGATTTGGAAGGAACGTTGGAAATGAAATGATAGCAGAGTAAATGTCAATGCATTCAACGTGACACAGTGAGCACCAGATCTTGAACAGCTTCATCATTGTGGCATTTACTGTATCCTGAAATAATATTAATCCCACTGTTGTCCTTCTTGATGGAATCAACCATGAATATGCTTTATGGGACTGGCCAAAGTGCTAATAGGTTAAAAGAACAACCCATCCAGTGTTCCACTAAATTAAGGTCGCTTCATGGGATTTAATGAAACAAAGTGCTGGATGGAGTTTTCAAAGGACGTTCTTGTAATTCATGTCTATTTAGGGCTCCTGCTAACCAGAAATCTAATTTCTTCTAGTAAAATAGCTTTTTGTGAAGCCCGGCCATGTGAGAAAGAGACTTTAAAGGGCAATGATCAGAAGATCTTGACTGTAATATTTTGTTATTTCACAAATCACTTTCAGGGTGTATGGTGGGGGGTGAGGAGCAGAATTTTAAGTTTCAAAATTAATCAGACCCTGTTTAGCACAGTTATTTGTACTACAGCTAAGTCCAAAAAGTCCTAACTATAATGAGGATTGTTTAATCCTAGTATATTTACATTTTATCGAGAAACAAGAAAAGGTAAGAGGGGAAACTACTTCCCACAGCCTTGCATATTTATGTCAATTTTTCTTAATTATCTCAGATATCTTCTCTGGACAAGACATGACTATGTACTCCATCCAGAGTTAAGAGAGTTAAAAAAACAATTGGGATAGCTTCCAGAAAGGGCTGGAGACAAGAGGTTCCCAAGCATATCCCTCAACCAGATTTCATTTTTGAAAATTCTGTAGGTCATGGAAGGGTAACATTCTTCCCCTAGATCACTAGCAGTCTCTCATCAGAGTAAGTGATGAAACTCTGAAGCAAACTGATTCACCCATGAACTACCAACTCTTCAGACGTTTTTGTACAACATCTCCATTTGCTGATTGAGCTTAGGATATTGGTAAAGGATTTTGGAGATGGCAACCCAAAACATTTGGAGGGCATCAGAAAATATAAAGGACACCCAGCCATAGAAATCTAAAACACTTCCTCGAGAAACTACAGGTCTTTAAACAAAATAAAGTAAAGAAATAAAACCAGGAAAAATTATTTTTTCTTAAAAATAGTGAATTTATTTCAGCACTCTGCTGCTGAGTATGCATGCCCAGTGTGGAACACATCTCACCACACTAAAACAGTGGATGTGGCTCTTAATGAGACCTGCCGCATTATCACAGGGTGTCTGCACCCTACACCACTGGAGAAATTACACTGCTTAGCCGGTATTGCACCACCTGACATCCACTGGGAAGTTGCAGCCAATAGTGAAAGGACCAAGGCAGAGACATCTCCAGCTCATCCCTTGTTTGGGTATCAGCCAGCACGTCAATGACTTAAATCAAGAGATAGTTTTCTTAGATCTACAGAGACACTCACTGGAACACCTCAGCAAGCAAGAGTTCAAAAGTGGCAGGCTCAAACCCAGCACCTCAATCTGTGGGTGATACCAGATGAGAGACTCCCCCCTGGGCACACAGAAGACTGGGCGACTTGGAAGGCGCTGAACAGACTGCGCTCTGGCACCACAAGATGCAGAGCCAATCTTAAGAAATGGGGCTACAAAGTTGAATCCACGACATGCGAATGTGGAGAAGAGCAAACCACTGACCACCTGCTGCAATGCAACCTGAGCCCTGCCACATGCACGATGGAGGACCTTCTTGCGGCAACACCAGAGGCACTCCAAGTGGCCAGATACTGGTCAAAGGACATTTAATCAGCTACCAAGTTTGCAAAATTTGTGGGGGGTTTTATCTGTTTGTTTGTTTTGTTCTGTTCTGTTAGAAATGTAATACAATGTTCTGGTTGCGGATGACATGATAAATAAATTTTAGCATGAGCTTTTTTGGATCTCAATCCCCTTCAGATACACTGATAAAATAAAATCTTCAAACCTCAGGTCTACTAAGCAGTTACACGGTCATGGTGGTGGAAAAAGGATACAGAGAAATGCAAATTATGACCCTGTCCATAAACCTTTAAACAAAGCAAAGCAAGTTTATTGATTAGTCCACTGACCGTATCAACATTAAAAACAAAAACCGTTAAACAAATATTTCAAGGAACTATTTTTTAGTCTAGGTGTGAAAACAATCCTTTTTTTAAAAAAAAAAAAGAAATAAAATGTATGTTTCTTGTGAAGGTATGAGGACTTTCATATTAGGCATAGAAATAATACTTGCAGTTATTTATTTCCTAGATGTAAAATCAGTTTCCCAACAGTCAGGAAATGCAATTGGGAAGAATGGCACAGGAACAAGAATTTGGTGCAGTTTTCATCAGGTATTATCACATTCTGAAGTGTGTCAGAATTATTCTGTACAGAAATCTATTTTTTCTGCCTCTGTGTGAGAAGAACATGTGGGGTTTGAGAGAGAGAGAAAGAGAGAATCCAGCCAGCCATATGTGTGCTTTTGTGCAAGATTTCAATTTTCTTCACACACAAAAAGCAATTTTTCATATAAAAAAATCTTACACAAAACAAGCAACAAACCATACATTTTTTCTGTCCAAAATCATTTCCAGACACGTCAGAATATATGGTTTCTGAGCAAAAACCTTAAAGAATATTTATTTTATCCACAGTGAAGAAACCTATAGAAATAGAGCTTCATGGCTTACTACAAGGTAAGTTTGTGCCTTGAAGGCGCTCTATAAAACCCCGAGACAGACAATTCTTGCAAGGTATTTGTTCTAAGGAGAGAATAGCCATGAGTCACAAAAGAACAAAGAATCACTGAAACAAAGAATCACGGGGCTGGGAAAAGTCTTATGAGCCATTGAGTAAAGCCTCCTGCTCAGTACAGGGAGAATGAGTTGAATTGTCCTTAAAATGCCCAATGTAAGGCATTTAATTTTGCCATTATTTATGTGTAAACCGCTTTGAGTCCCCCTAGGGGTGAGAAAGGCGGTATATAAATACTGTAAATCTATATATAATAAAAGTGAATGTATGTATGTATGTATGTATGTATGTATGTATGTATGCGGAGGGTGGAAGGGAGGAAGGACGGAAGGACGGAAGTGAATGTGGCAGCTTTCTGATTGGCTGCCACTTTCACAGGGCACTGTGACCAACACAGGTGACGCAACTGGACCAAACTTGGCACACATAACCCCAATGAACCCCTTTATGTCCTGGTACGATTTGAGGGAGGTGGACCACGTATTATGGGATTTGTAGTACTTTCAAACAGTTTGGTTCCCAAGGACCACTGTGGCCCCCAACAAAGACCGATGAAGACCAAACTTGGCACACCGTGACCCACTCTACATCCTACTGTGAACCCCATGACCCACTCTACATCCTACTGTGGTTTGGAGGAGGGAAGACCATTGATGATGGGACTTGAAGTACCTCCACTCGCTTTCCGAGACAGCTGTGACCCTCATCCAATGACTGAACAAGACCAAACTTAGCACACATAACCTGCATGACCCCTTTTACATCCTGGTGAGGTTTGGGGGAGGGCGCACAATGCATGATGGGATTTGTAGTACTTTCAAACCCTTTGGTTCCCACAGACCACTGCGGCCCCCATCAATGACCAATAAAGACCAAACTTGGCACACAGAGCCCCCATGACCCACTCTCCATCCTGCTGCAGTTTGGAGGATGATGGACCACAGATGATGGGACTCGCAGTACCTTCACTAACTCTTCCTGGGACCACTCCAAGCCATATAAATAACTGATACAGACCAACCTTGATACACAATTCCTTTCTCAAATAACCCGGGCAGCGCCAGGTCCCCAAGCTAGTAAATAAATAAAACAGACACATGTTTGTTGATCAAAAGACTGGCAGAACCCAGCTAACCAAGTGTTAATATGGGCACTATATAAACCAACTGCAGAAATGAATCTATACAATGCAACTATGCATTGTTTAAATTCATTTCCAAATGCAGCACTTAAAAAGCTGTATATCATAATTGTTACTCTGTTATTGCTCAAAGGGTAATTGAAAGCAGTTAAAGGGTAGGGCTGCTTCATTTTCTTTCAGTGTTTCACAAATTGAATGTTTTGATGTAAGATGCTCCATATACTTTCCTGTAAATGTTGTAAGTGTTTCGTCTGAATTTATCTGTATTTCTTTGTCTGACTGAAATAATTGTTGTTAAACATGGTAAGAAAATATTTTTAAATACTACGCATGCATCCCAAAACAAATGAAGATCACTTTCAAGTCTAAAAATAAATATGTTGTGTCTGTACAGAATGAGATGACATCTATTGCAACTTTCTTCCAGTAAGTACAGCTTTATTAGCTAAAAATGATGTCTCATCCAACAGCCAGAGTCTTGCGATTCTAAAAGAAGTCTAATATACAGGGTGAGGCAGCATAACTTCCTTTTTTCAAAACTTAATAAAACCCATTGTATGAATCAGATTTTTTTATAATGTAGGAACATACCTAAAGTTTTGTTTTACGTAGTTTTGAAGATCAAATTAGGTAGGTGACGTTCCCCATTCTTCATTCTCCATACACTGAGTAAACTGATTTCTGGCGTTTATCATGACTCTTGCAAGCATAGCAGGCGTTACGTTGGCAATTTCTTCCTGGATGTTGGTCTTCTAATTTTGTAGGGTCCTTGGACAGTTCACATAAACACGGGATTTCAAAAAACCTCATTGAAAAAAATCACCAGGGGGTCAAATCTGGAGAGCGGGCCGGCCACTCCAAATCTCCTCGAAAAGTAGACCTCAATGGCAAGAGCACGCTCCGCACTGTTCCAACACATGATGGTGACTGAACTGTGTCAGGACAAAACTTTATACTCCCGCCTCTCGAACGAGTCCACTAGTGCTCTGCTACATCTTCAACCAACTGAATGGCGCGCATTTTTAAAAAGGAAGTTATGCTGCCTCATCCTGTACAAATCAGCTATGGCTTGTGAATTGGCACTCATAGTTTATACAAGTAGTGCCCTCCATGTCACCAAAGTTAAGTTTTCTAGGGATGTAAATACACCAGTGGTTCCCAACCTGTGATCCGTGGACCATCGATGGTCCGCAAGAACAAAAATATGATCCACAGCCTCACCATTACTACACCGTAGCCTCGAAACAATGCAGCAATGAGAGCAACTGGCCTCGCAAAACCCTCTTATAGTGATGAGGCAACAGTAATGTTGAGAGGAGGGAGGCTGACTACCCACAAAGATTACTACTACCACATAAACTCTAATTATTAAATATGGTTTTCTGTGGCTAAGCAGATGGTGACTACTGGATGGCATATGTTCTGTATCAGAAACTAGAGCTGATGTGGTCTATTCAATACAGTTTTCTGAATCAGCACCCTAAATAACCAAACCAAATCTAAAGTTGACCAATACAGGATAATCGAGAGGGACTATACCTTAAGATAGAGCCCATGTTTGCTAGTGGAAGATCCCAGCTTTTGGCCTGCATCAATAGGAGCATAGTGTCTAGATCTAGGGAAGTAATGCTACCCCTCTATTCTGCTTTAATTAGACCACACTTGGAATATTGTGTCCAATTCTGGGCACTACAATTCAAGAGAGATATTGACAAGCTGGAATGTGTCCAGAGGAGGGTGACTAAAATGATCAAGGGTCTGGAGAACAAGCCCTATGAGGAGCGACTTAAGGAGCTTGGCATGTTTAGCCTGAAGAAGAGAAGGCTGAGAGGAGATATGATAGCCATGCATAAATATGTGAGAGGAAGCCACAGGGAGGAGGGAGCAAGCTTGCTTTCTGCTTCCCTGGAGACTAGGACACGGAACAATGGCTTCAAACTACAAGAGAGGAGATTCCATCTGAACATTAAGAAGAACTTCCTGACTGTGAGAACCGTTCAGCAGTGGAACTCTCTGCCCCGGAGTGTGGTGGAGGCTCCTTTTTTGGAGAAAACCATTGGGATGAGAGAAAGCGAAAGTCCAAATGAAGGCAACAAATTAAACATTTCCTCTTACTCAAAGTTTCTCTACTACAAATTTTGGAAGCTTTTAAACAGAGGCTGGATGACCATCTGTCAGGGGTGCTTTGAATGCAATATTCCTGCTTCTTGGCAGGGGGTTGGACTGGATGGCCCATGGGGTCTCTTCCAACTCTTTGATTCTATGATTCTATGTCCCCGCATGGAACTGGAGCTGATAGAGGGGGCTCATCTGCACTCTCCCAAACTGGCAACCTTCAGGTCAGCAACCCAACCTTCAAGTCATCAGTCCTGCCATTACAATGGTTTAACCGACTGCACCACCGGGAGCTCCAGATTTTGACATAAGATGTTATTGTAGCAATTGAAGTGGAATCATAGTGTTGTAATTGTACAGTAGGAATGGTATCCCAGATAGCACAGGAAGTGCTATCCCTACCAGTGATACATCAAGTTGCATAATACCACTGAGCCAGCCAAGTTACTTGGTAGTTGAGACAGAAGATATCACAAGTGATTCTGACCCTTTCTAGCAGTTATGAGCACTCAGTTTAAAGTAAACAGCTCATCCTTTTCTTGACTTTCATCCAAAATCACTCAGCTTAATGGTAAAGCTAGCCCCAGAAAGAGGGAAAACCATTGGGATGAGAGAAAGCGAAAGTCCAAATGAAGGCAACAAATTAAACATTTCCTCTTACTCAAAGTTTCTCTACTACAAATTGCACTTTGACAGCCGTTATTTGCACAGAAGAAGAAGCAGCATGCAAGTTTGGAAGACACCAGAGAATGTCTGGTAACAATAAAATCCTCTGCCTCCTTTCCTCATTCAGACTGTAATACAGCATGAGGCCTTTTTCTACTTTGCTGACCTAAATAATGCAGTGTGAGGAAACATGAGAGTTTGCATGTGGGACTCACATTTCGACAATGCTAATCTGACCCCAGCTCCTCACTGAGATGCCTTGCTTGCAGGATCATTAGTTAACTTCAAAGAAGCAGTTGACAACTTTTTGCAACACACAGCAAAAGCCAAAGAGATCGGTTACCAAAATGCTTAGCATGCAAAATGTATCCATAGCCCCCAATGACTCTTTGGAGAAAAATAACTTTGTTTGGAACATGATTGTAGAGTAAAAAATAAAGAAAAGGAAAATATTTTTAAAGTTTAAAGAAAAGGAACCTTAAGAAGGAAGAACAAGCGGGGCTTTGAGGTTCTCATAAATACTTAGCATTCTGGACAGAAAGCTGAGCAGATACACGTCACTTGATCACAGCTTTCACCACTATGGTTGGATGTAGTTAGTCTCTTTGGACTTCATCCCATGCAGTTTTCTCTCCATCTTTTCTCTGTCAAGTGGAATTGGAGTCCCATGTAGGCCATCACATGATGCAAAGCCACTTCCAGTCAGGGCCATAGCCAAAAGGGTTCTAACCCTACCCCCCCCCCCCCCCCAAAACCTAGTTTACTCAAGAATTTTAACTGGTTAACCGAGTTATGAGTAAGCCAGGTTTCTTTTTTAACCTGACATATTGACCCTGCTTCCAGTGGTTGCCCATGGGACTCCATTGTAGCAGCACAGGGAAATGGTGGGAAAACTGTATTTTGAGTTTTTATTATTGTATTGTTGTTGCTGTGTTTTACTGATGTATTTGGGCTCGGCCTCTTGTAAGCCGCACCGAGTCCTTCGGGAGATGGTAGCGGGGTATAAATAAAGGTTTATTATTATTATTATTATTATTATTATTATTTTCAGGAATTGGGTGCTGCCTGACTTCCAACAATATAAGCCAGATACATGAGGGGAAAGATGAGGAAAGGATGTGGGATGGCTGAGCTCCCTCTATCAGCTCCAGCTTCTCATGCGAGGACATGAGAGAAGCCTCCCACAAGGATGGTAAAAACATCAAAACATCCGGGCGTCCCCTGGGCAACGTCCTTGCAAACTGCCAATTCTCACACCAGAAACGACTTGCAGTTTCTCAAGTCGCTCCTGACACGACAAAAAAAAAACACCTCCTTCTACCTATAGAGTGAAGGAAAGTGTAAAAATCAAGATAAAATCATTGGTTAACTAGTAATTCTTTACAGGGATTTCTTTTGTTAAATGCAGGTGATTGCAACCTTGTTAAAATTTCATTACCATCAGAAGGCTGGACTCCAGGATTCCATAGCCTTGAACCATGACAAACTGCCGCAAAACTACAGTGCGCCCCAAGAATATGCAAAGTTTTCATCAAATTCCATTTCTCTGGGCATATCTAGAGCACCCACCTTCACAAAAAGGATGACCCATCAGAAATGCACTACAGTGTTTTGGATCTGCTTTAGGAACATTCAAATGTTTATTTGGTACATTTTTATACCACCCCTCTCAGCCCACATGTGACTCGGGGCAGTTCACAAGGCAACAATTCAATGCCAACATCATAAAAACATTTAAAACATTTAAAAGCATTAACATATCAATTAGGACCATAACACATTAGTAAAAGCAAATCATTTTGTCTCCTAGATAAAAACGTAATCCGATCTCATAGTCCAATTGTTCCATATTCCTATGTCTGTTACACTGCCTTTTCAAATGCCTGCTTGAACAGCCAGGTTTTTACTTTTTTTCAGAAAGTCAAAAGGGAGGGAGCTGGTCTAATGTCCCTAGGAAGGGCATTCAAAAGCTGAGGGGCCACCACTGAGAAAGCCCTGTCTCTCGTCCCCGCCAAACGAATTTGTGACACAGACGGAGTCGAGAGCAGGGCTTCCCCAGATGATCTTAACGTCCTAAATGGTTCATAAATATCTGCAAGTGATTGTGCTGTCATGCCTGGGGGCTATTATTCTTAATGAAGGAGGCATGGACATGGCATCTTTCCCCATGGGATTGCTTCTTGTCCTCCTATAGGAAACTGGAACTCTCAAAAACCCAAAACGCTGTAAATAACTCAAAATAAGTTTTATTGATCACAAAGAGTTATTTCTTAAAAGCAATGAGCTGGAAACTTCAGGGGGGTGAAGGAAAATATATGTTACAGTCTCAGTTAGTCCTGGGTCCAAGGTGTTTGAAGCTGAGAAGCCTTTCCAAGTTTCCTCTTTCCTCAATGGCTGTGAATGCTGGAGCAAACCACAACCCCAGTTCAGATGGCCTATGTTTGAAGACTCAGGATCTTCCTCTGGTGCCAAAAGAACCGGTTTGAAGGCGCTTGAGACTTCCCACGTCGTTCAGGTTGGTCTGAACATGAAGCACAAGTCTCAAGGGTAAAAACCTCAGAACTGGTGCTGAGAGGTACCTTAAATCAGGGTCTTTTAGAGTCAAGTCTCTTACTCACGTCCATCTGGTAGAAACTCTGATGGCAGAATGAAAAGAAAGGAAGCACTCCCCTCCTGCAGGAAGAGGTGGAGCCAAGCAGTACAGATTGACAGCTATAAGTAACCAATCCATACAACTATACATAAGCAGGGTAAAAGGGGAGGATTAAGCATGATACAACAGTTTAAATCTTGCAACTAACAGTTCTACACATAGGTGGCGCCACTCGCGTTGTCACAGTGATGTCGTTTCAGTACAGGGCAATAGTGGCTTTACTTTCCTAGGATGGCCTGTCTATTTGTAGTATTCCAGGCATCAATTCAAATATTTTAAAATACTGTGGTTCAACAAGTTGTTTTTTATTCCTAATCAGAAACATCTTGCTATGTGCAAAAGATTTCTACTCTTGAAAGGGCATTTGCGATTTTTGTCATTTGCCTTACCCTGTTATACTCTAAATCAAAAAAGAGATTGTCTTCTTATATTTTTCTCCCCATCCCCCTTTTATTCTTTTTGGAATGCAAAAGGTCTTGCAGTGACCTGTGAATTTGCTTCAGCTGAGAGTTCATGCATTTGATGCTTAAATCCTGCCTGACAAGACAAAAGAGGAATGCATCAGCAAATGTCTTTCCCCTTCAACTGTGCTCCCACCACTAGTTATGGGGAAGGGAGACTTTAAGCAAGGCAGGGCTTTTTTTCCTCAGTCGTTTTGGAGATTTGGGGTGGCAAAAGAGGGGGATCAGGGCAGATTAGGTAAACAAAGGTGCAGCCTGGAAAATGGGGTTTTGACAGGTCTCACATCATTGTCAGATGACAATTGCAAGTCCTCGCAATTCAAACATCATGCTTGGATGCCTTCATCTGAAACCCTTTAGGTAATAGTAGCCTTTTGAGGTTTTTGATATCTCTGAATGGGATTCAATAAAAGAAGCTCGCTTTCTGCTGAAGCCCTGGAACCCATCCAGGACTGCTTCGACAAATGTGAAAATGACTCCCAGAGAAAATAATACAGTGTGGGGTGTTTGCCTTTCCCCCCACTTTAATTTTTTCACTTTAGATCTTGCACCCAGGCTGTTGGGATTGACTTTCCTCCTTTTATTTCCTCTGTCGATGGTCTTGGCATCCTGAAGCCTTTAGAAGGAATAAAAATCTGGGCTTAAATGGTAGCAGCAGTGGCAACATCGACAACAAAGCCGAGCAAACCCAAGCGGCAAAAGCCTTTCCTTCACTCGCTCTCTCTCTCACTGACCTTTGCCACGCAGACAAGTAATAGAATAGAGCCATTGCTCTAGGTAGCTTAAACAATATTATTGCCACTAGCTTTCTATTACATGTTTAAAGGAATTGCTCTATTGTCATTTTTTAACAACAGCGACAAAAAGCAAAAGAAAGCAAATACTTACAAAACCCACCTGAGTGCCAAAGGCCGAGATTCCACAAACATACACACATTTCACCTACTTTTACTTGATTTTTCCCACTCTTTTTGCTTTAGCTGTCATTCAGTTTGTATTTTTTTTTTCATTTCTTGCTTTTGCAAGCGCTGGAATTGCCACATCCCCAGCTTTTGATCACCGAGGCAGATTAATATGGGGGTGTAAAGGGGTGAAGAGAAGTGTTTGATTTTACTTTCCGATATTTTGTGAGAGGTGTCATCTTCTTTATCTTAATCCACCTCCAACTCTCTGCACAAGCCGTTTTGTTTTTGCTGCCAATCAATGGCAAAGTTTAGAAATCGGGATATGCCTCAGAGGGGAAATTCCAATACCTGCAACTGGCCTCATGTGTAAAGCTCTGCACAACACTGTTTGATCTGCACTCAGCTGCAATTCTGTATTTTGTCACCTGGTAACTATCATTTTGCCAATAAATGTATCCAGCATCTTCCTCTTTCTTTATAGCAAAGACAGAGAATGACAGAAGGCACCCCCCTTCATTCCAACCCCATAAAATAACATCAGGGCCAAACACACCCCATGAAATCATTCCTTCAGGGCTACCTCACCTGGGCTTTGATTTTCTCTGCTCAGGAAAAAAAAAAGACAAAGCCACCAATGTTGAAAAATGGGGACTTCCACAGAACACACTCTGCTGGCAAGCAAACACACTGTGCAAATCCAAATGTGCCTCTGACTGCAGATGCTTTGTTACAGGGTGAAATATTGCTTGATCCCATGCACCTGTTTAAAGGACTTTTTCCTCACCTGGGGAGTGGTCCACATAGCTATGCTTATATGAAACTATCCACCAAGCCTGCAGCAATAGTATTTCACAAGTACAAACATAATGCATAAGCAAATATTTCCCTGCAATAACGTCCATTAGTCTCTGACTTAATTTTAGCGAAGGGACATTCCTGTACCATTGGGTGGGGAAAATTCTCTGATAAAGAGAACATCTTTCAAAAGAAAAAACACACACAACTATGGAGAAAACACACTTTTCATTCTTTTCAGTTATATTTATTTATTTTTATTTATTTCGGTTTCTTCTACCCCACCCTTCTCACCCCGAAGGGGACTCAGGGCGGCTTACAAAGGCACAATTCGATGCCAGCATCACATAACAGTAGTAAAAACAAATTAACATCAATTAACAGTTAAACAGTTAAACAACAATTCCTGCATTACAACCATAAAACCAATAAAACCAATAAAATAATACAAACCCAATTACTCCTCATTCGCTATCTCATAGTCCAAATTCCAATTCCACATTATCAGTCCTGTCAGTCCTAATCGTCTGAATGTCCTTCTCTAGTTGTCAGATTGCCCAAAGGCCTGGTCCCACAACCATGTCTTTACTTTCCTCCTGAAGGAGAGGAGGGATGTTGATGCCCTAATTTCTCCCGGGAGTGAGTTCCACAGGTGAGGGGCCACCACTGAGAAGGCCCTGCTCCTCGTCCCCACCAGCCTCACTTGTGATAGCGGTGGGGTCGAGAGCAGGGCCTCCCCAGCTGATCTCAAACTCCGGGGTGGGACGTAGAGGGAGATACATTCGGACAGATACACTGGACCGGAACCGTACAGGGTTTTGTAGGTCAAAACCAGCACCTTGAATTGTGCTCAGAACTGAACTGGCAGCCAGTGGAGCTGACACAGCAGGGGGGTGGTGTGCTCCCTGTATGACACTCTGGTGAGTAGTCTGGCTGCTGCTCGCTGGACCAGTTGAAGTTTCCGAACAGTCTTCAAGGGCAACCCCACGTAGAGTGCGTTGCAGTAGTCTATTTGGGAGGTAACAAGAGCGTGGACCACTGTGGCCAGATCAGACTTCCCAAGGCGCAACTGGTGCATGAGTTTTAGTTGTGCAAAAGCTCTCCCAGCCACCGCCGAGACCTAGGGTTCCAGGCTCAGCGATGAGTCCAGGATCACTCTCAAGCTGCGAACCTGCATCTTCAGGGGGAGTGTAATCCCGTCCAGCACAGGCTGTAACCCTATGCCCTGTTCGGCCTTACGACTGACCAGTAGGACCTCTGTCTTGTTTGGATTCAGTTTCAATTTGTTAGCTCTCATCCAGTCCGACACAGCAGCTAAACACTGATTCAAGGTCTGGACAGCCTCCTTGGTGACAGGTGAGAAGGAGTGACAGATCCAGCGGCTTCATGTAGATGTTAAACTGCTTGATTTCCTGATATATACAGGAAATTAAGCCCAAGATGGTGCCCTCTTCTATTCCATATATTGTTCTGTTGCGCGCTGGGCCTGTAAAGAATGTCCTTTTAAGACAGGACGTGCAACCTTTGCCCAGCGGGAAGCCAGGGGGCCCAAAGAGAAGTTCTCAGAGGTTTTCCACCACAAATAGTCTTTAGATGGCTTGTGAAGTACAACAAAGTCTTTTATTAATGAACAATCAAACAGAAACTTCTCTTGTCTTTAATAAAGTTAAACAAATGATTCCAGGCTTTTATGCAACTGGTAGCTTCCTAAACTTGCCCATGAAGGGCAGGCAACTGTCTTCAATAACTTCTTCTTTAAAGGAAAATCCCCTTTTTAACTTCACCCAGGCTGACTGTAATCTAACCATTACTGATGTGGGCTCTGCTACCGGGTCAAACTGCATCTCGAACGCCAAGTGGACCTACCAGTAAGGCAGTAGACTCTCCAGCTGGAGTTCTTTGGTCTTTAGGGCTGTTTTCCTGGAAATCTTTGGAGACTCTTAAGACTGTTTCCCCCCAGAAAGTCCTCAAAGCTTTGGGGAGGCTTCCCTGGAGTTCTCTGGTTTGCTCTTAAGACTGTTTTCCCCCAGAAAGTCTTAAGGGTCGAAGCTTTTGTACAGGGGAAGCTTGCACACATCCTGTACATTAGCTTCCCTTGCTGAGACTAACTAGAAATGGCTCCCTTCCCTTCCCAATTGCCCTGAGCAAGGGGCAGAACCAAAACTTAATGATGATGGACAGGTGACTTGCCCTATGAATGCAACAGAAGGAAGCCACCTATCTGCAGAGTCCCTGAAACCCAGGGCTGCAAGCAAACATTTAATGCAAAGCAAATAAGTTTGGAGCTCCTGGTACAGCCGTACAAGAACATATATGAAAGCACATATATGAAAGCTCTGCTAAAGTCATGGGTTTGGGAGCCTGGTCTGTCTAGCTCCAAAGGACTGAATAAGACACAGAAGGGATGAAAGCAAAGAACAGAGCCCTTTCTTCACCTTGACCAAAGTGAATGTCAGCAGAGTCTGTGCTTCAAAAACGGTCATAAAGGCAATAGTGAACATGCATATGTATTTATAGCATTTCAATAGCTATTCAAAACAAAGAGATATTGCTGGTCCCGATGCTCACAGGTGTGGTGAGAAATTTAATAAACTTTTTTTTGTCATGTCAGGAGCGACTTGAGAAACTGCCCTTAAAAACGGCTTGGAAATTTCAGATGGTCCAACGGGCAGCAGCCAGGTTGTTAACCGGGGCTCCTTACAGGGAGCGATCAACCCTCCTGTTTAAGGAGCTCCACTGGCTGCCATTTATTTTCCGGACCCAATTCAAGGTTCTCACCTACAAAGCCCTGAACGGTTTGGGACCCACCTACCTTCATGACCTTATCTCTGTATATAAACCCACATGATTTATTTATTTATCGTGTCATCAGCAACCATACCATTGTGTTACAATTCTAACAGAACAAAACAAACACAGAGATAAACACACACACACACACACACACAGATTTTGCAAACTTGGTAGTTGGTTAAATGTCCTTTTACCAGTATCTGGCCACTTGGAGTGCCTCTGGTGTTGCTGCAAGAAGGTCCTCCCTTGTGCATGTGGCAGGGCTCAGGTTGCATTGCAGCAGGTGGTCTGTGGTTTGTTCTTCTCCGCACTCGCATGCACATGATGTCTTCGATCTTCTGGAGAGGCCCTGCTCACGCTCCCACCTGCATCGCAAGCGTGATTGGTGGGGACAAGAGAGAGGGCCTTTTCGGTGGTGGCCCCTCAACTCTGGAACTCACTCCCTAAGGACATCAGGCAAGCCCCAACCTTGGCATTCTTTAAGAGGAGCTTGAAGACGTGGTTGTTTCAGTGTGCCTTCCCAGAATAGTGATCCCATAGCACTTTGTCCTCCAAAGCACTTCATATTGTTTTTAGGTCTGCTTGTATGTTTCCATAAACCGCCCTATCACTTCCTTCGTCCATGTCCAGCATTTTTTTTAAAAAATTTTTTAATTACATTTGGCCTACTCATAGTTTTTAAGTGTGATGTCCTATTTGATAATGCTTGTGTTATTGTTTCATTGTTTTGTTGTTTTTAAATTGCTTGTATTTCTGTTGTTATCACTTGTATTGTATTGTATAAGCGGGGTATAAATAAATTGTTGTTGTTGTTATTATATTATTATTATTATTATTATTATTATTATTATTATTATTATAAACTGCAAGTCACTTCTGATGTGAGAGAATTGGCCATCTACAAGGACGTTGCTCAGGGGACACCCGGATGTTTATCATCCTTGTGGGAGGCTTTATCATCCTTGTGGGAGGCTTCTCTCATGTCCCCGCATGAGGAGATGGAGCTGACAAAGAGAGCTCATCTGCGCTCTCCCCGGATTAGAACCTGTGACCTGTCGGTCTTCAGTCCTGCTGACACAGGGTTTTAACCCACTGCGCCACCAGAGGCTTGCTTGATTGAACCTCCAGTGGCTGTTTCTTGATCCACCCAGGGAAAAAGTCTGGGAGGAAAGGAATGTGGGCTGGGTTGGAGTTAATGGGATTGATAGCTCCAGTCCTGCCCATCTGAAGCAGGAGAATAGGTTTTAGCTAGCCACACAAGGGGTGCCAGTAGTGTTGGCACAGCCTCAATGGAGAACCCAGGGAAGGAGAACGGGGTCTAATCTGATAATAAGAATAAGAATGGGGAAGTGTTTCCAGGAACAGAGTTTACATCACCTTGTAAATGTTCTGTTTCAAATCATCACATAATGTAAATGTCATTCCTTTCAATCACAGTTTTCCCATTGGTTTAACTCAAAATTTTGTGCCCACATTCTCATATAGTCTGTAACTTGCTCTTCTTCTATCTTCATTTTGAAAAATGCTTACCAATCAAATTTTCATTATCTGTACATAGCTGTGTCTCAAATTCTGATGTGTTCAGTTCAAGATTATACTTGTTTGGTCCATTTTAAATCATTCAAATGTTGGTCTGTAAGAGTTGTTGTTGTTCATTTGTTCAGTCATCTCCGACTCTCCGTGACCTCATGGACCAGCCCACGCCAGAGCTCCCTGTCGGCCGTCACCACCCCCAGCTCCTTAGGGTCAGTCCAGTCACTTCAAGGATGCCATCCATCCATCTTGCCCTTGGTCGGCCCTTCTTCCTTTTTCCTTCTACTTTCCCCAGCATAATTGTCTTCTCTAGGCTTTGCTGTCTCCTCATGATGTGGCCAAAGTACTTCAACTTTGTCTCTAGTATCCTTCCCTCCAATGAGCAGTCGGGCTTTATTTCCTGGAGGATGGACTGGTTGAATCTTCTTGCAGTCCAAGGCATTCTCAGCACTTTCCTCCAACACCACAGTTCAAAAGCATTGTTCTTCCTTCGCTCCGCCTTCGCTAAGGTCCAGCTCTCACTCTCTGTAAGAGTACCACTGAAATTATGATCTTGGTCAAATTCTAGAAGATCTTGGCAAGTTAACCATCTTTCTTTTACTGTTATTTCTTCCCTACAAAATGCTTCCTGTGATGAAACTCAGCAAGACACCTTAGGGCACATTTTTTATTTGCATCTTTTCCATATTCTTAACAAGACACATCGAGGATTCTCTCTCAGAGATCCATAGTCATCCTACACCATCTTCTATCCCAAAGGATGTTAAATAGGCAGAACCAAACTTATACAATGTATGAAACTAACTCATAGGGCTGTCTTTCCCAGTGATGTCTGCAGGAGCTCTCCAATTTCTAAAGAATGATTAATGGCTCCGCTCTCCAGTCAGATGGAGGTCATGTACAGCCTTGCTGCTCTGCCTGTCTACTCAAGAATCCAGGCACTGAACCTCTGATCTTTCTGTGCATGAGGCTGAATCATTGTTTGTGTTTTTGTCCTTTTTTATTTCTACACTAGCCATCCCCACCACATGTTGCTGTGGCCCAGTCTGTGTATATGTGTTTTGTATGTATATATGTATATCCATATGTATATAAATGTGGTTTTGCGCATGCATTGTATTTTATTTTTTTTGCTATTAAAGTCTCTTCTGTTGTGTTTTCCAGTGTTTTTATGGGTGATGGTCACTCATTGGCCTGATAGGTGTGTTGTCTCCAAATTTTGTGTCAATTCGCCCAGTGGTTTTTGAATTATGTTAATCCCACAAACAAACATTACATTTTTATTTATATAGACTAGCCGTCCCCTGCCACGCGTTGCTGTGGCCCAATCTGGTGATCTGGAAAATAAAGTAATGGTTTCTAATCTATGTAATTTCTTTATACTTGTGGGTAAACAGCATTTCTTGTTGTCTCTTTGTCAGTGTTGATGTGGAGAGTGTCTGGTTTGCCTACTCTGGAATATGCAACATATCATTGTCCTTTTTTAAGGGTCCCTTTCCAATCTATGATACTATATCTGTGTGTGTCTATCTATATCTACGGTTGGATGGCTCTTTGTCAGGAGAACTCATTACGTTATCTTGCCATGGTGAAGAGAGTTCAAATCAATCAAAACATTTATTTCGGTCATTGACCAGCACAGGAAATAGTGTCACATTTCCCTACAAACCTGGCATGTTTGGTACATTAAAAATATAAATACAACTACTAAAAACACAATATGGGTGAGGGAGCAGAAGGGGAAACGGTAAAAACATACAATGCCCAGATCCATCACCAAATTGTAGATTCAAGGAAGAAGATTACTGGACACACAGTTGACTTTTGGAACTAATCATTCCCTGGCGGATTTTGTATGCTGCTGCACAGAACTTTGCGACATTGTAGGTTGTAGCTGAATTAGTATCCGCAAGTAGCAGGGAGGTATAAAATTGTCCTGAATGGCCTGGGTGCTGTGAAGAGAGTTGGATTTGATGGCCTTAAGTATTTTCTGTTGGTCATGGGGGTTCTGTGTGCGAAATTTGCCCCAATTCTGTCGTTTGTGGGATTCAGAATGCTCTTTGAATGTAGGTGAACTATAAATCCCAGCAACTACAAATCCCAAATGTCAAGGTCTATTTCCCCCAAACTCCATCTGTGCTCATATTTGGGCACATGAAGTATTCATGCCAAGTTTGGTCCAGATCCATCATTGTTTGAGTCCACAGCGCTCTCTGGATGTAGGTGAACTACAGCTCCCAAACTCAAGGTCAATGCCCACCAAACCCTTCTAGTGTTTTCTGTTGGTCATGGGAGTCCTGTGTGCCAAGATTGGTTCAACTCCATCATTGGTGGAGTTCAGAATGCTCTTTGATTGTAGGTGAACTATAAATCCCAGCAACTACAACTTCCAAATGACAAATTCAAAATTGTTAAGGACATACATTGGGTTGTTAGGTGTATGCTGTCCAAATTTGGTGTCAATTGGCCCACTGGTTTTTGAGTTCTGTTAATCCCACAAACGAACATTACATTTTTATTTATATAGATTGTTTCCAGAAATGACATAGGTATAAATTAATATATCATCCCACTAGTCAATATATATTCACAAATGTAAAAAAGCAAGATTCTTCTTAGCTTCATATGATAAAAAAAACAACAGGAAGACAGGAGGTTCCAGTCTCTAGTATAGAAATTATTTGTTTTCTCCCTTTTCTCCGATAAACTTCTCCTGGGAACTTGTTTATTACTTAGAATTAGATTGGGTAATGTGACACTTACAATGATGCTGGACTTCAAGTCCCATCAGCCCGATTCTGGATATACAATAGTGAGGGATGCTGGGAGACACATAATCCCTAGTATTACTTGAGAGCAATAATTCCCAAATGTTGGTCCTCCAGATAGATGTTCTGAACTTCATGTCCCAGAATTCCAGGATGTTGGCCAAAGTGTCTTCTTCTGTGGAAGTTGTTAAACAGAGGTTGGATGTCTATCTTTTAGCAGTGCTTTGAATGTATATTCCTGCAAGGTAGAGAGTTGAACTGGATGGCTCTTCCAACTCTATGATTCCATGATTCTACATGGCTGGAGCTTCTGGGAGTTGATGTTAAAAATTATCCAGGGAATCAAAGCTTTAGAGTGATGGAATTGATCATGATTTCACTTCTTTATTAATAGTAGCTTGTCCATCCAGTCCTCAACTTTAATTTAATTGAAATAAGCTCACAACAGACTTTCAGCAAACCACAACTAGCATTGTATCCTAACTGTCAATCAGAACTGGGGGTTAATGGTTATAATCGCTTCCTCGCCTTGGCTAATTCTCATTACTTTCTCTTGTTTTAGAGCATTGCCTAAATAGGGCTAGGAAGTATCTCCATACCATAGGAGCACTATGATATCTTTTTAGTGAATATTTTAAAGGTTATATGGTGGAATATTTTGATGAAAATAGATGGAAAACATTTGCATCTTGTGTTTGAGATGGCTATTGCTGACCCCAAATAATTCAGTAGGGTGTTCTCAGTTCATGAAATAATTATGTAGGTACTTAAAATTGCCTTCAGCGAGATCATGGCTTATTAAACATTAGTGAAGGGAAGGACATTTGGGATTATTTTAACAACTTTTATTAGCTCGTCAAAAAGAGCACTGCTTGCACTGGTTCAAACATCAAGAGTATTTAAAAATGAAACACTCCCATTTGCCACTGAACCTCTAGATCAGTGGTTCTCAACCTTCCTAATGCCACGACCCCTTAATACGCTTCCTCATGTTATGGTGACCCCCAACCATAAAATTAGTTTCATTGCTTCTTCATAACTGTCATTTTGCTGCTGTTATGAATAGTAATATAAATATCTGATATGCAGGATGTATTTTCATAGACTGGACCAAATTTGGCACAAAGACCCAATACACCCAAATTTAAATACTGGTGAGATTGGGGGAGGGTATTGATTTTGTCCTGTGGGAGTTGTAGTTGCTGGGATTTATAGATAACCTGCAATCAAAGAGCATTCTGAACTCCACCAATGATGGAATTGAATCAAACTTGGCACACAGAACTCCCATGACCAAGAGAAAATACTGGAAGGGTTTGGTGGGCATTGACCTTGAGTTTTGGGAGTTGTAGTTCACCTACATCCAGAGAGCACTGTGGACTCAAACAATGATGGATCTGGACCGAATGTGAACACTGGTAGAGTTTGGGGAAAATAGACCTTGACATTTGGGAGTTGTAGTTGCTGGGATTTATCATTCACCTACAATCAAAGAGCATTCTGAACCTTGCCAACGACTGAATTGGGCCAAAGTTCCCACACAGAACCTCCATGACCAACAGAAAATACTGTGTTTTCTTGTGGTCTTTGGTGACCCCTCTGACACCCCCTCGTGACCCCTCCAGGGGTCCAGACCCCCAGGTTGAGAATCGCTGCTCCAGATAAAATTAATTGGAAAGGGACTGGCAAGGACTTTCTACAAGTGGCAATCAGAAAGATATATAAAAGTTCCATTAGGAATTCACTTTAATAAACAAAGAAAGAAAATAGATGTGAGATTATTCTAAAAACTATTTGTTGACCAGCAGTTTCTCTTCTAGGCTGAATACAACACATTCTGGGTAGATTTTCATGCTTGCAGTAGTGAAATAAGCTTTCTTCTTTCTCTTCCCCTTCCTCCTCCTTCACCTTCTCCTCCTCCTCTTCTTCTTTTTCATAAGCTCTAGGTTCCCCCAGGCATGTTTATTTCTCATCCATGGCAAATTCTTTTTCGCTGGCAGAGTACTGCTCTGTTTGCAGTTGTGTCATCAGAGGATTTATAGACCCTCCTGAAAGTGCAGGCAGTCCGCTTCCCTAAGCCCTTTTGCTTGCTCACTCCTTGGCAAATATAGCACTCTCTTACACCCTCTCCCAGCAGTTGATATTGTTTGGTAAAACTGAAGGCACAGGAGAGGTGCAAGGGGATTTCTGCCTTCCCTGAAAAAATACTGGCACATATCCAAATGCTTAACCTGCTTTAGCTGATTTTGTGACTCTACTGCTTGCACAGAGGAGAAATAATGTTCAACCATGTGAGCAGCCGGCAGAAGCCTTGGTTCTCTTGAGCTCTGGCCTTGAAGTCAGTATGTGGTTCCCACAAAACATGGGGTGGGAGGGAAGCCTCTCTACTCTAAGGACTTAATTCAAGTTGTCTTTCCTTCTGAACTTGTCTTCAACTAGTAATAAGAAGGGTTTTAAAAAGACCTGGATAAAGTCTGGGGTTGTTTGAAATGATAGGAGCATTTGGATTTGGCTCTCCCTCCTGCTGGCATGTGTTTTCCAGACCTTTCTGAAGTTAGAATTTGGCCCCTGGCCTAGAAAGGATTCCATACCAATGTATTCTCAAAAGCATTTCACAAAAAAAATCACACAACTGGCTCAAATTTTTAGCCAAACTATCATTTTAATTTGTACATTTTAATGCATATAAAGAAGGTTATTAGAGGCAAAGATGAAGGGAAGGATATTAGAGGCAAAGATGAAGTACTTTGGCCACATCATGAGAAGACAGGAAAGCTTAGAGAAGACAATGATGCTGGGGAAAATGAAAGGAAAAAGGAAGAGGGGCTGACCAAGGGCAAGATGGATGGATGGGATCCTTGAAGTGACTGGATTGACCTTGAAGGAGCTGGGGGTGGTGACGACCGACAGAGAGCTCTGGTGTGGGCTGGTCTATGAGCTCATGAAGAATCAGAAGCGACTGAACGAATAAACAACAACATATAGAAGTCAGGAGCTGGGTTACAGAGATCCCTATATTATTAAATTACATTAACTTTCAAATTATACAGATTCACTAGGTGGTAAACAGCAATTCTGGGAATCTTCCATAGTGTCAAAAACTGGCTGGAAGTTATCAGATTTCTCATCCAACACCTTTAGAGACTACCAAGTTGATGAGTGCTGATGTATGACTTAAATAACATGCATAACTCAGCACATGGAAAACAACATTTTGGGTGGGGTTAATGCAACAGGATTTCCACTAATTTTCTTTTAAATAGTCCTGGGAACGCATAACAGACCTTCCTAATGTAGGACCGATTGTGCTTTTGTAGCTGGAGGGGAAAGGCAGAAGATATTTCCCCTGTCTTATTTGTTGTCAGCATCAGAATAATTAGAAACTGATAGAGACCAAGGGCTTATCTATACCAGGCAGTTGTGCATAGATATGCCCTGTGGCAGCACTGGATTTGGTATATTTGTGTTGGATTTGAAACTGTTGTATCCAATGTACTTGGGCAACCCATAACTCAACTCTTTGTACATCTTACCACCACTACTACTTCTAGTGGGCCACAAAGCTCCTTGAGAGTTCCTGGTAATCGTAGGCACCTTTGTTGACATCAGAACAGGGTGCCCATGGGACCAGCATGAAAAAGGGGGGGGGGGGTTGATCCCCACTCCTTCTTCTAGTTAATAATAATAATAATAATAATAATATTATAATAATAATAATAATAATAATCCTTTATTTATACCCCGCTAACATCTCCCGAAGGACTCGGTGCGGCTTACAAGAGGCCGAGGCCCAACCCATCAATAAAACAACAGCATAACAAATACAACAATAAATAAACTCATAAAACAAGCAATATACATTAAAACAATAGCAATAAACATTAGATAATAACACCATGACACATTTAAAACTAAGGCCGGGCCAAATGAAATGATTAAAATTTTAAAATGCTGAACATGACAGGTGAGATGGATAGGTTTTTGGAGATAAGTGCAGTGTGCAGACAATCTTAATCTCTGGTAAAGTGCAATTGGAACATGATGCTAGGAGTTTCCTATTCTGGAAAGGCACACTGGAACAACCACTTCTTCAAGCTCTTCCTAAAGACTGCCAATGTTGGGGCTTGTCTGATATCCTTGGGGGGAGAGTTCCAGAGTCGGGGGCCACCACGGAGAAGGCCCTGTCCCTCGTCCCCACCAATTGCGCTTGCGACGCAGGTGGGATCATGAGCAGGGCCTCTCCAAATGATCGGAGAGATCGTGTGGGTTCATATACGGAGATGCGGTCACACAGGTAGGCGGGTCCCAAACCGTTTAGGGCTTTGTAGGTAAGCACCTGCACCTTGAATTGGGACCGGAAAATGAATGGCAGCCAATGGAGCTCCTTAAACAGGAGGGTTGACCTCTCTCTGTAAGGAGCACCAGTTAACAACCTGGCCGCCACCCGTTGGACCAGTTGGAATTTCCAGACCGTTTTCAAGAGCAGCTCCACGTAGAGCGCATTACAGTAGTCCAATCTCGAGGTGATTAAGGCATGGACCACCCTGGCCAGATCTGCCTTCACGAGGTAGGTCATATGATTGCCACTGCTAATGTCAAAATAGTTGTTTGCCACCCTCCTTCTTGCTGTTCTCTTGTCATCAGAAGTACCCACAATGACCAGGAACTCTCATGGAGCTCCAAAATCAGCTGGGAGCAATGGTGGTAGTGACATGAGCACAATTCATCTCTTTTCCCTGTGCTGATGAGCAAAGGAAAAGATGGCGGCATTGGTGTCTCATTTGGGCAGAGGTTTGGACTGAATCAGACCTAATCCTACTGTCCAGACTGTCCCAAAGTCATGGGATATTGTCAAGTTTCTAGCAAAACTTCCCCAAATTTGCCCAATAGTGCAGCAAAGTCAGCTTAATGAAGGAAGAAGGAAAAACCTGCAACATTCATCAGAAGCTGTTGTGTGTCGTGGGGACAACTAGCCTTCCATTTCATTTGTGTGTGTGTGTGGACAAACCCCACCGATGCGAAAAAACAGAAATGATTGTCCTGTCTCCAGGGAGACATAATAAATGGTGAATTATACATTGAGGGAGCCATGTTCTTTCCCTTGGCTCATGAACAAGTGTGACCTCTACCAGCTTCAAGAATGCAAAACATATGAACGTTTTAATGGGACAACTGTCTCCTGTCATTAGACCTGTCATTCTTCCAGAGTCCTACCCCAAAAATGAGCTTTTAAGAAGCATATAATTATATGTGTTCAGGAACATAATGAAAATTAAGGAGACCAGGCATAAAAATCTAATGGCCCAACCTACATTGTGAAGATGATGATAATGAGAACACACATCGACAGCCATTAATAAACTTAATTGCCCAAAGCAGAAATGTGGAAAGAATATGTCCCAAGCCTTCCTGTTGCTGATCAGATGCCTCTTTCAGTGTTTCAAAAACATTGTCAGATGGAGCTCTGTGTCTCACAATCAAATTGACTCTGTAAAACATAGACTACGAATGACACAGCAACATATATATCATTACCTGCATGGTAGAAGACCTTAAGTCTACAACTACATTGTAGAATCAATGTAGTTTGATACCACTTTAATTGCCATGGCTCATTATTATGGAATCCAGGGAGTTGTAGTTTGGTGAGGCACCAGAAAACTTTGGCGGAGAAAATTAAAGAGCCTGGAAACCTACAAATCCATTTTTTTTTTGTCATGTCAGGAGTGACTTGAGAAACTGCAAGTCACTCCTGGTGTGAGAGAATTGGCCGTCTGCAAGGACGTTGCCCAGGGGACGCCCAGATGATTGATGTTTTATCATCCTTGTGGGAGGCTTCTCTCATGTCCCCGCATGAGGAGCTGGAGCTGATAGAGGGAGCTCATCCGCCTCTCCCCGGATTCGAACCTGCGACCTGTCAGTCTTCAGTCCTGCTGGCACAGGGGTTTAACCCACTGCGCCACCGGGGGCTCCATACAAACAAACCCATGATTCCATAGCACTGCGCCTGGGTAGTTAAAGTGGTGTCAAACTGCATTGATTCTAATACATCCCTAGAGAACATAACTTTGGTGGCATGGAAGGCGTTACTTGTATAACCTACTAGCCATCCCCTGCCACGCGTTGCTGTGGCCCAGTCTGTGTATATGTGCTTTGTGTGTATATATATTTGTGTATGTGTGTATATATGTGTGTCTTCTTATATATGTGTGGTTTCGCATGTGTGTTGTAATGTAATTTTTATTTTTTGGCTTTTTAAGTCCCTTCCACTCTGTTTTTAGTGTTTTTATGAGTGATGGTCACTCGTTGGCCTGATAGGTGTAGTGTGTCCAAATCTGGTGTCAATTCATCCAGTGGTTTTTGAGTTCTATTAATCAAAAATTACATTTTTGATTTATATAGACTAGCCGTCCCCTGCCAGGCATTGCTGTGGTCTGGTCATCTGGAAAATAAAATAATGAGAAAGTGTTGGTTTCTAATCTATGTAATGTCTTGATGCTTGTGGTAAACAGTATTTCTTGCTGTTTCTTTGTCAGTGTTGATGTGGAGAGTGTCTGGTTTGCCTACTCTGGAACATGCAACATATCAGTGGCCTTCTTTAGGAGTCCCTTTCAAATCTATGATACTATATGTATGTGTGTGAATCATATCTATCTATATCTATGGCTGGATGACTCCATGTCAGGAGGGCTTTGATTACGTTTTCTTTCCTGGTGAAGGGAGTTGGACTGGATGGCCTTAAGTATTTTCTGTGGTCATGGGGCTTCTTTGTGGGAGGTTTGCCCCAATTCCGTTGTTGGTGGGGTTCAGAATGCTCTTAGATTATACATGAACTATAAATCCCAGTAACTACAACTCCCAAATGTCAAGGTCTATTTCCCCCAAACTCCATCTGTGTTTATATTTGGCCACATGGAATATTTTTACCAAGTTTGGTCCAGATCCATCATTGTTTTAGTTGACAGTGCTCTTTGAATTTAGGTGAACTACAATTCCCAAACTCAAGGTCAATGCTCACATAGAATCATAGAATCATAGAATCAAAGAGTTGGAAGAGACCTCATGGGCCATCCAGTCCAACCCCCCCACCACCACCACCACCCACCAAGAAGCAGGAATATTGCATTCAAATCACCCCTGACAGATGGCCATCCAGCCTCTGTTTAAAAGCTTCCAAAGAAGGAGCCTCCACCACACTCCGGGGCAGAGAGTTCCACTGCTGAATGGCTCTCACAGTCAGGAAGTTCTTCCTCATGTTCAGATGGAATCTTCTTTCTTGTAGTTTGAAGCCATTGTTTCATGTCCTAGTCTCTAGTGTTTTTTGTTGGTCATGAGAGTTTTGTGAGTCACATTTGGTTCAATTCCATCATTGGTGGTGTTCCGAATGCGCTTTAATTAAAGGTTAATGATAAATCCCAGCAACTACAGCTCCTAAATGACAAAATCAATTTTTTTGAGTGATGGTCACTCCTTGGATTAGTAGGTGTCTTGTGGCCAAATTTGGCGGCAATTTGTCCAGTGGTTTTTGAGTTATATTAATCCCACAAACGAACATTACTTTTTTATTTCTATAGACTAGCCGTCCCCTGCCACGTGTTGCTGTGGCCCAGTCTGTGTATATATGCTTTGTGTGTATATATATTTGTGTTTTGTGTATATATTTGTGTTTGTGTGTGATTATGTGCATGCATTGTAATGAATTTTTTATTTTTTTTGGCTTTTTAAGTCCATTCTGCTGTGTTTTGGTTTTTTTTAGTGTTTTTATGAATGATGGTCACTTGTTGGCCTGATTGTGTCCAAATTTGGTGTCAATTCGTCCTGTGGTTTTTGAGTTATGTCAATCCCACAAACGAACATTACATTTTTATTTATATAGATATAGATGAGTCACAATTGACGAACATTACATTTTTATTTCTATAGACTAGCCGTCCCCTGCCACGTGTTGTTGTGGCCCAGTCTGTGTATATGTGCTTTGTGGGTATATATATTTGTGTTTTGTGTATATATTTGTGTTTGCGTGTGGTTATGTGCATGCATTGTAATGAATTTTTTATTTTTTTTTTGGCTTTTTAAGTCCATTCTGCTGTGGGTTTTTTTAGTGTTTTTATGAATGATGGTCACTTGTTGGCCTGATAGGTGTAGTGTGTCCACATTTGGTGTCAATTCATCCTGTGGTTTTTGAGTTATGTCAATCCCACAAACGAACATTACATTTTTATTTATATAGATATAGATGAGTCACAATTGAAGAACATTACATTTTTATTTCTATAGACTAGCCGTCCCCTGCCATGTGTTGCTTTGGCCCAGTCTGTGTATATGTGCTTTGTGTATATATATATTTGTGTTTTGTGTATATATTTGTGTTTCCGTGTGGTTATGTGCATGCATTGTAATGAATTTTTTTTTGGCTTTTTAAGTCCATTCCGCTGTGGGTTTTTTAGTGGTTTTATGAGTGATGGTCACTCGTTGGCCTGATAGGTGTATTGTGTCCAAATTTGGTGTCAATTCATCCTGTGGTTTTTGAGTTATGTCAATCCCACAAACAAACATTATTATTTATTATTTATTTATTTGCTTCATTTTCGTACCGCATTTTTCAGCCCTTAACAGGCGACTCAATGCGGTTTACAGTGCAATTAAAACACAACAATGCAACAACAGGATCGACGACGTCGATCCACAACAATTAACAATCAGACAGGACAAATCAACAAACAACATATATAACGCCTCAGTTGAAATCAGATCCGTTCTCATAGTCGTTGTGCCGTTCCTATGTTTACCGTCTTCCTTAATTAGTTGCATTGCTTAGCCAAACGCTTACATTTTCGTACTGTGGTTTTTTAGTTATGTCAATCCCACAAACAAACATTACATTTTTATTTATATAGATATAGATGAGTTACAATTGACAGACAAACACTGATTTGCATGCTAGACTTCTTTTAGATTGGCAACACTCTGACTATTGGATGTGATATCATTTTTAGCAATGTGGCTATCTGGTCTGGACAATGTGAAATCCCAGCAAGTTAAAAGAGAAGCTTTGGTGCTGCCAAATAGAAAAGTGGAAAAATATGATGCAGTCCCTTATAACATACATCCTGATATTTCCTTTCTGATTTTCTGTCTGAAGAATGAACGGCGGGGGGGGGGGGGTTTACACACATATACCCCACATGGCAATTATGGTTTTGCTTTGCATAACTCTCTTTGAATTTGTAATTATGTAGAAAGATCGCAGGAAGTCTGCAAACGACTGGTACCTAACAAGTACAATTAAAGATCAAAAATTAGGTGCTCTTGTAATCCAGGCGATTGGAAGGATATGTGGGAGGGTTTGTTTTCTTTCTAGCCCTGCCGCCGGGGTCATCCACTTCTGCTAAACATGACTTCATGACCCATTTGATTTCATATTCCCACACTCCAGGTTTCCACTCTCCCTTTTTAAATAGTAGGTTTCTTTGTACTTGCGCTTTGATTTCAGGCCTTTGTGCAGCTCACCAGGCATCGGAGACAAATGATAGTGGGTAGAAAAGCACACACTGCCTGCTCCCTAGCAGGTGTGATAAAGCAACAAAGCTTTTCGGGGATGGGGATCAAGGGTACAAATCTACACTGCCTTGATACCTTTTTCATTGGCATGGCTTTCCTAAAAGAATCCAAGCTTTGTTGAGAATATTGGGAATTACTTCTTAGGGCCAAACAACATGTTCCATGGTGGGTTTTCAATGCTTCAGTTTACCATATTTTTTTAAGTCATGCATAAATCCCCAGATACAAAACAAAGTGCCCAGTTGGTATCAAGCTCCCACATCAATTTCCTGTTCTAAATCTCCAAGGGAAATGTGAAAAAGAATGTGATATAACCAATCATTAACCCACTCCCTTCTTGAAAGTAACAGAAACTGGTTATGTAAAGGGGCAATTAACAAGAAATTAATCACTTTTGTCCAGCCATGCTTGACAAGAAACAATGTAACATTCTAAACTGGCAAGATTCAACACTTTGGTACAGGAAATAGTGCCCCTTAAAAACCCCAAGTATATTTTGCCCCATAACACGCCAGACAGGTTAGCATGCCAACTTATTATACTTCCCCCAAATTTGCCACAAGTCAAGTCTTCAAACATTGCAGGAGGGCAAAGCAACAAATACTGGAATGTGCAAGATCGTTGATCATGGAGCACAAAGTTTCGCACAGGTGAAGCAACCCTTCAAATCCTTCTTCACCCCACTAAACCCAGGTTTCAGCAGTGACCAGGGGATCATTCGCACAGTTAAAACTTGTGCACCAGCTGCGCCCGTACCTTGGGAAGTCTGACTTGGCCACGGTAGTCCACACTCTGGTTACATCCCGTATAGACTACTGCAACGCTCTCTACGTGGGGTTGCCTTTGAAGACTGCTCGGAACCTTCAAATGGTCCAGCGTTCGGCAGCCAGGTTGCTAACAGGAGTGGCACTCAGAGAGCATACTACTCCTCTGTTGTGCCAGCTCCACTGGCTGCCAGTTTGCTACCGGGCACAATTCAAAGTGCTGGCGTTAGCCTATAAAGCCCTAAACAGTTCTGGCCCTATTTACCTCTCCGAACACATCTACTCCTATGAACCGACTAGGACACTAAGATCATCTGGGGAGGCCCTGCTCTCTGTTCTGCCTGCATCACAGGCGCGCTTGGCAGGAATGAGAGACAGGGCCTTCTCAGTGGTGGCCCCTCGGCTGTGGAACGCCCTGCCTGCAGATATCAGACCCCCTCCCTGCTGGCATTTCAGAGGAAAGTGAAGACCTGGCTGTTTGAACAAGCATTTGATTAAACAGTGTAATTGAACATAGGAATACGGAATAATGGATGATGAGACTGGATTCTGATTTTATTGTTGAGCCGCTAATGATTGTTATACGGATGTTTAATGATTTATGTTACAATTGTTTTTGATTGCCCTATACTTGTCTCATGATGTTTTGTATCGATGTTGTTCACTGCTTTGAGTCGCCTGAGGGCTGAGAAAAGCGGTATATAAATATATAAATAAATAAATAAACCCTACTTTAACTACTGTAGCCCTCCCCCCTCCCTGAATACACACACTGCCATTTACTGACTGGTGGGAGCTCTGAGTGCTTGCTATAACAATGCATAGCAATGTGGGATCCTCCACAATCTACAGTGTGTCCTTCAGCCATCCCAGAGAATCATTTTAGACTTCATTGTGTGAAGCCACTATTCGTTCTAGCAGGGCAGCACAGCTATCGTAAACCCGGGACTGAAGACTGGAGACCTCAGTACACTCCTTCTATACCTGGGACGTTGTCTTCTTCCACCGAGCGCGCAGCTTCGGGAGGGACGCACATGGAGCGGTGAGGGAGGAAGGGGACACCCGCCTAGCCAGCCAGATCAGCCGAACCAACCCTGGCAATCAATGGGGTGACAGATGTCGCAGCCAGATCGCCCTCACATCCATTGAAGCCACTATTCACAGCAGTCACAAGACATACCAGGATGAACACCTTCAATATTTCCCTATTTTCATTCATGCAATTGTGACAGTTCACCAATCTGTGAACTGTCTGGCATTTTTGCCCTATAACATGCCAGACAGATTAGCATGCCAACTTCTTATAGTTCTCCCAACTTTGCCACAAGTCAAGTCTTCAAAGTCAAGTCTTCAAACAACAAATACTGGAATGTACAAGATCGTTGATCATTGAGCACAAAATTTCACACAGGTGAAGCAACCCCTCAAATCCTCCTTCACCTCACTAAACCCTACTTTAACTACTGTACCCCTCCCCAAATATGCACACTGCCATTCACTGACTGGTGAGAGCTCTGAGTGCTTGCTATAACAATGCGTAGCAATGTGGGATCCTCCAGTGTGTCCTTCAGAGGTCCCGGAGGATCACCTTAGACTTCATTGTGTGAAGCCACTATTCACAGCAGTCACAAGACATACCGGGATGAACATCTTCAATATCTCCCTATTTTCATTCATGCAATTGTGTCGGTTCACCAATCTGTGGTCCCACAATCATACTTTTTGCATTCACAGCAGTCACAAGACATACCGGGATGAACATCTTCAATATCTCCCTATTTTCATTCATGCAATTGTGTCAGTTCACCAATCTGTGGTCCCACAATCATACTTTTTGCATTCACTCATAACCCTAACTTCACATGCTTCAGCTGCTTGTTGCCTTTTTCTCTGTTAATTTCTAATATACATCAGTGATTTTAGGTCCCAGGTTATCTACTAAGGGTGTCACTTTCAGCCTTGTGGACCCAAGAGAGACATGTTGGTCTTTAAGGTTGCAATGTTAGCACTGATGGTTGCTGTGAATGGGATTGGCAATGAGAGCAAAGTAGTTTGAGTCACCCTGAAATATCTCTGTAAGCATTACTAGAATCAGATTAATTTAGAATGGCCACTGCAATCTAAAGCTCATGTTAGAGCTTGGGACCAGTTCAGGCCTGGCCTGGCCACCACATTCCTGGAATGTGACTCTCACAGGAAAGGTTATTCCCCCTCTCCTTATTTGTTGTTGTTGTGCTCTTTCAAGGAATTCTAGCTTTCTCAAACCCTTGGCCGGAAAAACTCCTGGAGCTTGTTTCCAGTGAATTCACAACACAAGGCCATGGGAAGGATTCCATGCACTGGTCAGCCCTAATTGTTGTAACCCAGAATGATAAATGAAAGGAAATTCCAGTCTTGACTTGTTTGATTCTGCTGGAATACTGTAGAGTAGGTATTAAGTAACCTCACATGTTGTTTCCAGACCAAAGGAAGAAAGGCACATAGAGGAGCTTGTGAGAAGGGGGGTAAGCCTCAATCATAATTTTGAAGTATTTCTCATCATTATAGCTTTTGATGTTCCTTTCCTTTTGTCTTTTCGTGTTGGAGAAGGGGCAAGATAATACAAGTAGTAGTGGGAGTAGTAATCTCAGTTTCTCAGTCTACCAGTTTTTATTGATTGGAGCTTTTGGACCCTCTTTGATTCAGATATTCTATCCAAGAACCTAGAAATCAGTGAGATATCATCAAATAATATATCATCTGTATGCTTGTTCACTATGCCCTGTATAACAAATCAACAATGATCCTGGGGCCTGGGGATTATATTTTCTAATATATCCCACCTGCTGGCATCACTTTAAAGAATCATGGTCTGATGTCTCAAACTAAATCTCGCCACTGGACACCAATATAATTCTGGCACGGAGCGTTTTAGATGTATGTTGAGGTAACATGTATACTCTGATAGAGTTGCTGCCACCACCCTAAGTAATTTGGGAATACTAAAGATGTTGTCCCTGAGGTAAATCCCTTCCTGCCCACCAGCTCTCCCTCCGGCTCCCTGAAATGACTGAGATGTAAAGATGTTAAAAACCACTGGAATTATTCTCACAGAATGAATCAATACTGAGGCTGCTTAAAAGTTGAACTAGAGAAACGTTTATTAATATATTTGAACAAACAACTATCTTCTTAAACGAGGAGCACAAGCTTGAATGGTTACAGAGGCACAAGATTCTTAAAGTTTCTTAAATAGGTTTCCTAACTAGCTATGAGCAAGACTCCTCACTCTACCCTGACACAGTAGCAGTGAGTTCCCCAGACAAACCTAACCCGGTTGTCCCCAGAGCAAATAGCTACACTCTAGACAGAGTTTTCTAACAGCTAAACTACTCTGACCCCAGAGAGCAAACCTCTTGTGTAACAAATCTGACACAAGTACCCAGGCATCTACTTTGACCCTCCTGGCCAAAAAAATGTAGAATCGCCTGTGCCAAATGCTGTCTGTCAGTAAAAATCTTTGCTCACCAAAAACCTGCCTCTCTACTCTGTTCCCAAAAATCACCCTCTTCCTTCAAAGCCAAAAATCAATCTCCCCATTCTGACAAGCTGACAGTTTTTCCCTCTCAGGGCGAAACTCCTCCCATCTGCCTTAACCAATCCAGAGAGAACTCCAGTTCCTCCCCTCCTCTACTCTTACACTCCCAAGATGTCTGCCTCCCTCGCTTACACTCTCAAAATGGAGGCCTCCTTACTGACATCTCAGGCTCCTACTTCGGCCTACGAGGTAAGAATCATCACGGATCTGGCCAGAGTGGTCCATGCCTTGGTCACCTCCAGATTGGATTACTGCAATGCGCTCTACGTGGGGCTGCCCTTGAAGATGGCTCGGAAGCTCCAATTGGTCCAACGATCAGCAGCCAGGATGCTAACGGGGGCCCCTTACAGAGAGAGGTCAACCCTCCTGTTTAAGGAACTCCACTGGCTGCCGTTTATATTCCGAGCCCAATTCAAGGTGCAGGTACTTACCTACAAAGCCCTGAACAGTTTGGGACCAGCCTACCTGCGTGACCGCATTTCCATCTACGAACCCACGCGTTCTCTTCGGTCATCTGGGGAGGCCCTGCTCGTGATCCCACCAGCGTCGCAGGCGCGCTTGGTGGGGACGCGGGACAGGGCCTTCTCCGTAGTGGCCCCCCAACTCTGGAACACCCTCCCCAAAGACCTTAGACAGGCCCCTTAATTGGCTATCTTCAGAAAGAACTTAAAAACCTGGCTTTTCCGATGCACCTTCCCAGATTAGGAAATCTCCACTACCGAGTCCCACAAGTACTTTACCAGAACCAATGATTGCTGCACATTGCACATCGCACTTGCCCTAGAAACCCTTTGTACACCTCCTGTCAAATCAGCACTTTTAATCCTTGTACCCACCTTTTGGCCCGGCCCAGTTTTACTGTGTTTTAATGTACTGTGCTTGTTGTTTATTTTTGCTTTAATTTGTTTTAATTGTTTGATTTGCTTGATTGTATTGTTATGTTGTATTGTTGTGGCCTCGGCCTGTTGTAAGCCGCATCGAATCATCTGGGAGATGCTAGCGGGGTACAAATAAAGTTTAATAATAATAATAATAATCACACCCTGCCTCATGTACAGAGGAAGAATTGTTGGAGGCAGGCCCATAGCCAGGATTGGGGGGGGGGGGGTGCTCAGGACCTATCCTAGCAAATCTTTTGTATCATTATCCCAATACCTCCATGCATATGGGATATATTGAGCATGGTGATCAGATCATGATATGAATAAACATAACAGTTTAAATAATGTACCAGTAAGGCCTTCTTGCGGACCACCCTGAGAATTTCGGGGAGGGGGGGCTGAAGCCCCTCAAGCCCCCCCCCCCCACTAAGGGCCTGGGAGGCTACAGATAATGCCATTGCTGTTGCCCGTTTTGGTCAAAAGATATTTAGCCACCTGCGCTCCTTCTATTTTTATCGGTTTTATACTACTTTATGCAATGCTTTTGATACGAAATAAATAAATCAAATAATGTGTAATGTCGTTCATTTTTTGTGATTGTGCTATTGTGACCCCCATCTAGGTCAATTTCATTAAGTTGTCTTTTCATTCTGTGTAGAATTGCTCCTGAAAGACATATCACTACTGAAACCTGGAAAGTATTGACTTGCCACAGAAATAATAACAAAGATGGTGATGATGATGAGCCACATTAGCCAAACAACATCTTAGTGATTCCTAGACTCTTGGACAGAAACCAATTCATTGATGTCCCAAAACTCAATTTTACGTGGATCTTTATACAACGTCTACTTTGGTCCACAAACCTTTACTGTATTTAAAAATAAAGTCAGCAAAGTTCAAGGAAAGAGCAGACTGAGATGTTTTGGGATCCAGCCGTGGAATGAATAGACAAGGTTTGAAAAATGTCCACTTCTGCAAACACAAGGTACAGGGAAAGAATACGTCCTTTGCTTTCTCCCTTATGACTGACCTTATGGGCAGGCGGCAATTGTCTGCAAATGGCTTCATCAGCAGGCTTTCATGCAGCCTGGAAAACAGGCTTTTGATAAGGGGTTTTGGAAAGAGCTTGTCTTAAAATATCAAGAGCCAAGTTTCCGCTCCAGTGCTTTGCAGCCAGGTTCTGAACAGTCACAAAATAGAAATGGGCAGAGAAAAGGGAGGAGGGAAATGCCAGAAATAAGTTTTAATTAGCTATACAGTAAGACCCTTTGTCCAGCAAATAGATTTGATAATATCACCGATAACCTTTGCTGTGTTTGCTATCACATTACACTACTACCACATTCTCCTGAGCTGAGGACATTTTCCAATCTCAATCGAGCTGCTGGCAATGAAAGGAATATAAAGTCACAAGGCCTTCCAAACATTCGGAAGGGAGTTTTCTGTTTGACGTCCTTTTCTCCCCTGATAGTCAGCCTGTAGCAAAGCTATAGCATGCTAAGTTATCTGGGCCTTCTCTTCTGCCAAGTCTGTCTCATTTATTCCATTTACCGGGTTTTGTCTATATGTAGCAGCAATCACAAAGTGGGTGCTAGAAACAATATCATAGGAAAGCTGATTGCCACAACCTGGGGATCACAACCAGACACAGTGAAGACATCTGCCCTTGCGCTATTCTACTCTACTGCTGAGTATGCATGCCTAGTGTGGAACACATCTTACCACACTAAAACAGTGGATGTGGCTCTTAATGAGACATGCCGCATTATCACGGGGTGTCTGCGCCCTACACCACTGGAGAAATTATACTGCTTAGCCGGTATTGCACCACCTGACATCCGCCGGAAAGTAGCAGCCAATAGTGAAAGGACCAAGGCAGTGACATCTCCAACTCATCCCTTGTTTGGGTATCAGCCACGTCAACGACTTAAATCAAGAAATAGTTTTCTAAGATCTACAGAGACACTCGCCAGAATACCCCAGCAAGCAAGAGTCCAAAAGTGGCAGGCTCAAACCTAGCACCTCAACCAATGGCTGATACCAAATGAGAGACCCCCCCCCCCCCGGGCACATGGAAGACTGGGCGACTTGGAAGGCGCTGAACAGACTGCACTCAGGCACCACGAGATGCAGAGCCAACCTTCAGAAATGGGGCCACAAAGTGGAATCCTTGACATGCGAGTGTGGAGAGGAGCAAACCACTGACCACCTGTTGCAATGCAACCTGAGCCCTGCCACATGCACAATGGAGGACCTTCTTGCAGCAACACCAGAAGCACTCCAAATGGCCAGATACTGGTCAAAGGACATTTAATCAACTACCAAACTCACAAATTTTGTATTTTGTCTGTTTGTTTGCTTTGTTCTGTTAGAAATGGAACATAATTTGACTGGTTGTCCTGACACGACAAATAAAAAAAATAGAGATGGGATAATAATGGGAAGAGTAGAAGACCAGTTGTGAGATGCACAGGTATCATGAAATAAGGAGCCACCTTTTATAACAGTCCAGCTGTAGCGTTGGTTTGCCTACCTCGTGTGATAAAGTCCTAAATGATCTATGTGTTGAGGAAAGGTAGATTTGTTGCACCCCAGAACAGAAATAACCCTCTGACTTTAAAACACCACATGTTGAGTAGGAAACAAATCCTTTTTTATTGAGTATAAGTAAAAACAACAAGATAAAATATACTTTAAGAAAATAGGTAAGTCCAACTAGGTAGGAAGATAAGCAGGAACAAAGTGTTCCAAGGGATGGTTCAGCAAAGTTCAAAAGCAAAATCCAGACTTTTGTAATAAAATCCAAAGAACCAGGAAAACATTGATCCACAGCATGAGTATATAATCACAAGAGACAGAGTCAAACCATGAATAAGAAATCCTTAACATGAATCTTCCAAGCAAGGCTTCCATAGGACAAGAACAAGGACTTAGCAAGATTCTGAAATGATGCTTCATCTGACTATATTTTCCATAGTGAGAACTTTATATCCCTCCGTTAGGTTATTCCAATCACCTAGAAACTGGTTTCATTTCGTTTTCCTTGACTGCCTCTCACCCTTATCTCTTGAAGCCTGGCAGAACGGCGAAGGCCTTGGCTGAGCTGTCTGATTTGGCTAATTTCTAGCCATCTGTCTATGTGCTTATTATCTATCTGCTCATTAGTTTCTCCAGGTGCCAAATTGTTTTCAAACACCAAATCTTGGGAACTCTCTGGGAGCAATTCAGGGAGTAAACTATCATCCCTATACCCTGTAGGAACATTCTCATGGGAAACTACACAGTGTCCTTATGTCATTCTCTGCATTAATATCATTGACCAGCATTGCCATCTTGACCCTCAGTGCATCATTCCCCACATCTAAAGCACCTTGATCTTGAAACACAATC
Source organism: Anolis sagrei (assembly GCF_037176765.1). NCBI lineage: Eukaryota > Metazoa > Chordata > Lepidosauria > Squamata > Anolidae > Anolis > Anolis sagrei. Next base: position 156,434,657 of record NC_090021.1, read on the forward strand.
ACAGACTGAACTCCAACAAGATTCCTCTTTCTCTATCCATGGTCTTTTCTTTCCACTTCTTTATAGAAATGTCTTACCATGTGTTCATTTGGATGTCATTATGGAATAATAATAATAACTTTATTATTATATTCTACCACCATCTCCCCAAAGGGACTCGAGGAGGTTACAGACGGCACAAAGTGCCTGAAAACAAACATAAAAGTGATCATGGCTTCAAACTACAAGAGAGGAGATTCCATCTGAACATGAGGAAGAACTTCCTGACTGTGAGAGCCGTTCAGCAGTGATTTCCAATTCACTCTCTGCCCCGGAGTGTGGTGGAGGCTTCTTCTTTAGAAGCTTTTAAACAGAGGCTGAATGGCCATCTGTCAGGGGTGATTTGAATGCAATATTCCTGCTTCTTGGCAGGGGGTTGGACTGGATGGCCCATGAGGTCTCTTCCAACTCTTTGATTCTATGACTCTATAATATAAAATGCAATAAAATAAAATACATGCATATATAAAAACATCAATTCCGACTCAATCAAGCTGCGATCCTCTGGAACACTAATGACATCCAAAAACACATACACATACTTCACTATTATCACCAGGACAAGTATTAATAAGTAAAGCATTGGAATAGCCTTTCAGATTATTTGTTTATTTATTTATTTGCAAAAGCAAGCTATCTGTCAACAGTCTTGGATATGCTTAAACCTGACTTTGGATCTGGAAATTAATTTCTTTCCAAATCAAGATCCCATTCCTTAGCTTTTCAGAAGCGATTTTCATCTTCTGAATTTAAATAACTTTGCGTGTGGGTGTTTCTGAGAGCATAGTTAGGCAGGCAGACAGTCAGACAGACAGACAGACAGAAAAAGGGAAAGGAGTAAAAGCTAGCAGTCAAATGTTAGATTAACACCCATGAATTGGAAATCAGAAAGTTGTATTTTAATGAGTTGGCAGGTGGTCCAGATTCATGATACATTTCATACCCAAGCTGACACATTTTCAAGTGTTAACGTTCTCAAGAGAAAAAAAACTGCATTCAAATAATGGACAGAACAGTGCTGAAGGTAAGTGTTCTGCTTAATCTGGTTTCAGACTCTTGGCATTGAATGCATATAGTTTTTAGGTTTTGAATTCCACAGAAAGAAGTAATTATAGCTGTATAGTGGAATGAAATGATTTATGGGGCCAGAGGGAGGGAGGAGAGAATTATGAGAAGGACCTGAATCACGAAGGAAACAGGCTACTTCATCAGTGAGAAACAATAGTTAATCAAATAATGTAGGTGGTGAACACTTGTGTATTAACCAGAGAACAATGCATTGTGGGATGTTTTATCAAGTTATCCTCGTGGCTGGCTGCACAACTTAAACCAATGAGCCTCAAGGCCTCACCTCTGATCTGTTTCTTTTTTTGGCTTTGGAGACAAACACGGAGGAAAGGTGAAAAGAGAACAAAGGGAAGAGAGGCTTTCAAGAAGGTTAAATTCTGCTCCAGATGTTGAGAACTGGGAATGCATTTTATTAAGTTATTATTTATTTATTTCAGACATTTGTATCCCGTCCTTCTCACCCCCGAGGGGGACTCAGGGCGGCTCACAACCGGCACACATTAGATGCCAACAGTAGTAATAATTTTGCCTTCATGTTTTTTGTGGGACCATTATCTTAAGCATCCTATGAGTTGTAGAAATTTTCACTTAGAATCATAGAATCAAAGAGTTGGAAGAGGGATGGGTCTTTTGCTTTCCAATGGGGAGGCTGCGTCGGCAGAGTGCTCCTGCTTTTAACTTTATTTATTTGTTTTAATTGCCTATTATTTAGTTTGCCTCAGTCTTTTATCAGTTTGGGAGTGTGTTTACATTTCCCTCTGTTCACTGTCGGGAATCTGCATCCTTACAGCAATAACAAGGCAAAGGACAATTGAAAACAAGCCGAATATCCTCTACTACAATGAATAACACCAGAGACTCCATAGGGGTACACTGATTGTATTGTATTCGGAGAGCCGAGGAGGAGAACACATCGTGGAGAAGAGTTGGGATTGTCTGATAAGTTGAACCTTCTTAGTACGGTTTACACCAGAAATAATTATAAAGAGAAAGCATTGCCTTTGCTCCCCCTTTTAGCAGGAAGGAAACATGTACAATCTAAGATGACTCAATTTTTCTCCTTGGAAAAGACTCAGGAGGGGTTGCCAGTAGATGCTGATGTTGATGAGATGGATCTAGGGAGCACAGGGGTGGGCAATGCTATAATGCCTGCTGATGATTTGAAAGACTGGCCGATTAACACCAAGGTGCTACTATTGGGGGAGAGTCATATTATGGAGTCAGGAAGTAGGAGAAGCTTGGCAGAGGAGTTGGCACAAGCCGAGTTTGAAAGTCCTGATGTAACAGCAAAACAACACAGGGGCTGGCACCCAACGCCAGAAAAGCTCCCAACCTCACCTTTGGAGAAGGGATATTTTGACAACTTCTTACAGCAATATCCCCAGGAGATTTACAAGGAGAAGGATTGAATGAGGGCTATTCACACCTGGAAGCCAAATTTAATGCCTTTTCCAATGACTTACTCACAATTAAGAAGTACCTGCAAGAAAGCACGGGGCTCCTGAACACACTTGCAAAAATACTTAAAGCTGAAGTTTTGGAAAGCCGGTGCAACTGTGATCCTGCTAAGGCAACGCCAGCTACAACTAGGCAGGACACAGCCTCTCCCTGCCTTAAAGATATAAAAAAAAAAAGTTGGAAGAGACCTCATGGGCCATCCAGTCCAATCCCCTGCCAAGAAGCAGGAATATTGCATTCAAATCACCCCTGACAGATGGCCATCCAGCCTCTGTTTAAAAGCTTCCAAAGAAGGAGCCTCCACCACTCCGGGGCAGAGAGTTCCACTGCTGAACGGCTCTCACAGTCAGGAAGTTCTACCTCGTGTTCAGATGGAATCTCCTTTCTTGTAGTTTGAAGCCATTGTTTCGCGTCCTAGTCTCCAGGGAAGCAGAAAACAAGCTTGCTCCTTCCTCCCTGTGGCTTCCTCTCACATATTTATACATGGCTATCATATCTCCTCTCAGCCTTCTTTTCTTCAGGCTAAACATGCCCAGCTCCTTAAGCCGCTCCTCATAGGGCTTGTTCTCCAGACCCTTGATCATTTTAGTCGCCCTCCTCTGGACACATTCCAGCTTGTCAATATCTCTCTTGAATTGTGGTGCCCAGAATTGGACACAATATTCCAGGTGTGGTCTAACCAAAGCAGAATAGAGGGGTAGCATTACTTCCCTATATCTAGACACTATGCTCCTTTTGATGCAGGCCAAAATCCCTTTGGCTTTTTTTTGCTGCCACATCACATTGTTGGCTCATGTTTAACTTGTTGTCCACGAGGACTCCAAGATCTTTTTCACATGTACTGCTCTCGAGCCAGGTATTGTCCCCCATTCTGTATCTTTGCATTGTGGAGTATCGTGCATTTGTCACTGTTGAACTTCATTTTGTTAGTTTTGGCCCATCTCTCTAGTCTGTCAAGATCGTTTTGAATCGTGCTCCTGTCCTCTGGAGTATTGGCTATCCCTCCCAATTTGGTGTCGTCTGCAAACTTGATGATCATGCCTTCTAGCCCCTCATCTAAGTCATTAATAAAGATGTTGAACAGGACCAGGCCTAGGATGGGACCCTGCTTGTGGCACTCTGCTCATCACTTCTTTCCAGGATGAAGAGGAAGCATTGGTGAGAATCACCCTCTGGGTTCGTCCATTTAACCAATTACTGATCCACCTCACAGTAGTTTTGCCTAGCCCACATTGGACTAGTTTCCTTGCCAGAAGGTCATGGGGGGCCTTGTCAAAGGCCTTACTGAAATCCAGGTACGCTACATCCACGGCATTCCCTGCATTTTCATTCTTACCATGCACAAAATAAAAAAGCAATCAGCCTTGGTGAATATGTGATTGTGGTCTAACTATGGCTGCAATAACATGTGCACAAGCCATAGTGTTGGGATTGATGTGAGTTGAAGTCCAACCACTTATGGATGGCCATGGCTGAAGTGACAGATTTGAACCTATTTTAGAGACTGGGAAGATGTAGTTATCATTGAATAGCTGTCAAAAAGGAAAAAGTGTCATAGTCTGTGTTTAAGGAGCTAGTTGTCACACTCACCTGTCACATAGTATAACATACTTGTCATTCTGGAATCCAAGTATTTTATCAGCCAAAAATACAGATTATCATAAAAATATGAAGTATTTGGGGTTCTCCCTAAACATTCTGAAATAAGAGGATGAAAGGAGGAAGCTGCTATGTAAATTTTAAAGGAATTAGTAATCAATCTGGACATGTCTTAATCTGATTTTGGACAGGGTTGCATTTTCCATGAAAACCAGGTGAAAGGCATTGAATCCTCTAAGATGCGTTGCTGCCCTCAGAAACACAAACAGTGGCAGTGAGTGGAGCGCTGTCTACCAGATCAGACTTTGACATCAGCTACAGTCCTTTTGGGACTGCAAGATATGAGAGAGGGGGGACGCTACACAGGCAAAAAAAAACCCCCAAAAGTCACATCCAATTTATTTCTGGCTGTTGCCTACTTTAGGTGACTATTGTGGATTTTACAGGTTAAATCAGCTTTGCCCTATTTCAAGCAAAGTTTGGGGATACTCCACTACAGTTTTGGGGCAGCTTGGACAATAGGACTCAGAGCAGTATTGTGGATGCCATTGTATTTCTGAGCCCAGTTCAAAATACCGATATTATAATCATTTGAGCCCAGATTACTTGAGGACCACCTTCCTCAATGTCCCTATAGTATACATCAGAGATCCTGCTTATATGTCCTCTAATAGAAAACAGAAAGCTGGTTTCTGTGTTGAGCTAGAACTCCAGAAAACCATGGTTTAAATCCCGACTCAGTCACAGACCATGGGTGACCATGGGCAAGTCATGCATTCTCAGTCTAAGAAGATGGCAATGACCAACCTCCTCTGAATAGATCTTAACAAGAAAACCCTTTGAAAGGATCACCAGAGTCAACCTGAAGGCTTACAACAACAACAACAACAACAACAACAACAACAACAACAACAGAACAAAGTTGGTGATACGTGACATGGAACCTTTTCATGATAGCCCTATAATCGTTGACTTCTCTTCCTGTTACATTTCACTTGTGCCCCTTCTACACTGGCCTATATCTCAGGATCTGATCCCAGGTTATCTGCTTTGAACTGGATTATATGAATCATGGGTCCCTTAATTTTATGTCCAGAATGCTTGCTTTTTATTTATTTATTTATTGCCCCTAGGATCTTTGGGGGAATGCTAAAAAAATTATCAAAAATGGAAAATGTGAAGATTTGAATGGAAATATACTTTCAAATCTCCACATTTTCTATTTTTGATAATTTTTTAGCAGTCCCCCCAGTTTTTAAAAGTTGGTCAAGATTCTGCATTACTTTATGTAACTATGAAGGCAGAGCTCCATCACTTAGTCCCATCTGATTTATTTCACTGTTCCAATCCTCGTATTTTCTACTGTATAGAAAGCCCAACTGAAGGGTTTCTGAAGCACTTCTGATTGAGACAAACAGAAATCATGTCTGCAGCGTTTCATGGCCAAAGGACACGCTAAGAACAGGTAGCCAGAGAGACCCTTTGGTGTCTTGCCACAAGCCCTTCTCTCAGTTCACCAACCAACTAGAGTAACACTGCAATCCACCATCTCACAGCAACCCAATCTGCAATGGCAAGTTGAAAAAGTGGGGTTTGGGAGCTATGTTCAGTCATTAGAGACATTTAATGTGAATCCCCATCAGTTATGACATTGTAAATTTATTTATTTATTTATTTCAGGTACTTCTACCCTACCCTTCTCAACCCCCTAAGGGGGACTCAGGGCGGCTGAGTCCCACATACAGTCTTGTAAAAAAAAAGAACAGGATCATCAAAAGGTACAGGAGGCCACTAATAATAATAATAATAAACCTTTATTTGTACCCCGCTACCATCTCCTGAAGGACTCGGTGCAGCTTACAAGAGGCCGAGCCCAAATACAATAGTAAAAACAACAACAACAGACAGCAAAATAACTCAGAAAACAAAGCAATAACATTGACAACACACAATGACGCAATTAAAAACAATGGCAGGGCCAAATGTAACAATTAAAATTAAAAGTGCTGTGCATGACCAGGTGGAGTGTTTGAAGGGAGATGGGCATGCAGATATCCTAGATCTCTGATAAAGTGCATAGGGACATAATGCTAGGAGTTTCCTATTCTGGGAAGGCACACTGGAACAACCACATTTTCAAGCTCCTCCTAAAGATTGCTAGCGACGGCGCCCGCCTGATGTCTTTGGGGAGAGAGTTCCAGAGTCAAGGGGCCACCACCGAGAAAGCCCTATCCCTCGTCCCCACCAATCGCGCTTGCAATGCAGGTGGGATCGTGAGCAGGGCCTCTCCAGATGTACTAAGAGATCGTGTGGGTTCATACACAGAGACGCGGTCACGCAGGTAGGTAGGTCCCAAACCATTTAGGGCTTTGTAGGTAAGCACCTGCACCTTGAATTGGGACTGGAAAATGAATGGCAGCCAGTGGAGCTGCTTAAACAGGAGGGTTGACCTCTCCCTGTAAGAAGCACTAGTTAGCAACCTGGCCGCCGCCCGTTGCTATAACCTGTTTCACAAATAATGCTTCTGAAAACTTCTAAAAGCCTGTCTTTTAGCTAGAAAAAGGAACCTCAGGAAACTCAGGAAGTATCAAAGGGTACAGAAATAGGTTTAAGGGGCTTCATGAAGCCTTAGGATTATACATTGCCCATTTATCCAAGTACCGGCGGATAAAATAATCTGCCTACCACTCTGTTGTTTCTTCTACAATACTCAACAAGAGCTTTTTTGCTTGATAAATAAATGAATAAATTCACACAATGAATTTCCTGTCTCTCTTGGTCTTCATTCAGATGGCATGTCACTGGTTACCCCAAGGGGCTTGAGCTGTGAAGAGACCCACAAAGACACTGGTGCTTCTATGGAAGTTGAACTCCATGGAGAGAGCTGCTAACAACAGTGTCACTGGTATGATGAGATGCTACAAAGAAAAGAGACCCTTCACATTTAATCGCTGTGCAGATGGGGAAATAGAACTTGTCATGTCATAGCGCTGTCATGGTAAGAATGCGTTACCCCTGCCAAAATTCCCTCCGCTACATAACTGTTGCCATTATTCTCTGTTGCATCTTGTCACCCTAGGCATCACTCCTATACAAACTGGCCTTATTTTCTTTGTAGAAATAATAACTAGGAACATTTGATCCTGCCAATGAACCTCTCATATGACTGTGAAAATGTCCTTTTCAAAAAGCTGCTTTGCAATCAGGCTCGGAAAGCATATGCTATTAATTAAGTAATTTTGCAAATTTAGAAATACAAATTATATTGTTTTCAACCCAAATAATTACCTACCAATTATTCTGCCAACTGGGTTGACTTGTGTTTCTTGGTAAACTTTTTTCCCCGTTGGCCATTGTTTTCTTAGTTATTAACAAGGTTACAGTTGGTCCTTTTGATTATAAAACTTTTGGCCAGAATTACTGTTTAGCCCTTTGAAAAAAGAATACTCTCCAACTCGAGCCCCTTCTAAAATATCCCTTTGAAACCAAATCTCACCCACTCACTCTTTCCTTTTAAAGGGAAACGTTTTTGCAATTGTGCGAATGTGATTTTTCAGCACTGTGGTTTTCAAAATGAGGCTCAAGGCCAAAAGGTTTTGCCTCTTTTTAGTGCCGAGCTTAACAAAAGATCTGACCATGCCATTAACCTTTGCAAATTAATTGGCATTAGGAATCATTTAATGTAGAATATTGAAAAGACTTGCTCCTTTTTCTTTTAAAGTAATGGGTGGTTACAGGAATCACGCAAAGTGTTTGCTTCATCCATTTCGTATTCATTAAAAAACTGCTCCGACGGTTCTGATACTGTGCCAGTTGACACAAAGGAAGCAACCCACAATTGTGTGACTTATTCCATTTGGAAAGAAGTTTCCCAGTGTTCCATGGATACATTTCTCATACTTTGAAACAGCAGTCTATAGATGCCAGATTTCTAGAAATATAAGGCAGAAATGGTGGGAGTCAGGGAACATGTTGGAAACTGCATTATTGAAAACTGCATTATTAGCACCCTTTACAGATTGAAAATCACTTTGTGACTTTGGGGACGTGAAAGGCGTTGTATGTAACTTGGTTTGCATAAAATTATCATGTTTGGTTGGAGCCCCCAGTGGCGCAGTGGGCTAAACCCCTGTGCCGGTAGGACTGAAGACCGACAGGTCATAGGTTCGAATCCGGGGAGAGGTGGATGAGCTCTCTCTATCAGCTCCAGCTCCTCATGCGGGGACATGAGAGAAGCCTCCCACAAGGATGATAAAAACATCAAATCATCCAGGCGTCCCCTGGGCAACGTCCTTGCAGGCGGCCAATTCTCTCACACCAGAATGACTGTCTTCCATCTGGAAATCTATGTCAGCAATGTGAAAAACCATGTGGATGCAGAATAGGTCTTGCTCTGCCGCGCGTTCAGCCTGTAAAGGATTTCCTTTAGAACAGGACGTGCAACCTTTGCCCAGCGGGAAGCCAGTGGGCCCAAGGAGAAGTTCTCAGAGGTTTTCCACCACAAATGACCTTTAGATGGCTTGTGAAGTATAACAAAGTTCTTTATTAATGAACAATCAAACAGAAACTTCTCTTGCCTTCAATAAAGCTAAACAAATGCTTCCAAGCTTTATGCAACTGGTGACTTCTTAATCTTGCCCACGAAGGACAGGCAACTGTCTTCAATAACTTCTTCTTTACTTTAAATGGAAAATTCCATTTTTAACTTCTCCTAGGCTGACTGTAATTTAACCCTTACTGATGTGGGCTCCGCTACCGGGTCGAACTGCATCTTGAAGCACCGAATGGACCTACCAGTAAAGGCTTAGATATTCTCCAGCTGGAGTTCTTTGGTCTTTAGGGCTGCTTTCCTGGAAATCTTTGGAGAAAGTCCTCAAAGCTTTGGGGAGGCTTCCCTGGAGTTCTCTGGTTTGCTCTTAAGACTGTTTTCCCCCAGAAAGTCTTAAGGGTTGAAGCTTTTGTACAGGGGAAGCTTGCACACATCCTGTACATTAGTTTTCCTTGCTGAGACTAACTAAAAATGGTTCCCTTCCCTTCCCAATTGTCCTGAGCAAGGGGCGGAAGCAAAACTGAATGATGATGGACAGGTGACTTGCCCTATGACTGCAACCGAAGGAAGCCACCTATCTGCAGAGTCCCTGAAACCTAGGACTGCAAACAAACATTTAATACAAAGCAAATAAAGTTGGAGCTCCTGGTACAGCCATACCAACACAGGTCTTCATGGTCACTTAAGGACCTACAACAAAGACATTACCTTTGGAAGACACAGTGATCATCTGTGATAATACCTTTCTACATTACCATGTTGCAGTTTCCTCAAGAGAAATGTTTTGTCTAACCAATTTCTCATGGAGAAATTGACATATTTTTAATCAAACCATCTAAAGGTAAGTATCATATCTCAAATATTTCAGAAGACACATGATTCCCTGTTTACTAATGCTAAGCTCCATGTGAATTAGATGTATTAAATTAAAATACTTCCACTAAATTGATTTTTGCCCTTCTATTTAATCCCCCCATTAACATTGCCCAGATACACATCACATTTCACATAAACTCAATTTCAATTCAAAATTCTTGAAGTTTCTTTCCTTTCTATTGTGGTCAAAAATACCCCCTTGCTAATTTCATGGGTGAAACAGATAAACTATGCAGGTTAAAAGATTTGGTGCTGTTAGCTGTTTTGTTAAACCCCTAATATTAAAATGTCAGTGGAAAATAGAACACCTTAGCAGTGGCTTTCACGGCACCAAAAGGGTTCTTCCCCAGACATTGTTAGCAACTACAACCAGTGACATTTTAAATCACAGGAATTAGAGTGAAATTTGATAATTGCTCTTCTGTGAAATAGCTGTTAAAATGCCATATCTACTAGTGATGTGTGTATAAGGAGGGAGAGAGATTATATTGCAATGAGCGGGGCAGCCAAAACCAATCCTTCACAGCATTAAATCTTCACTGAGTTCCCAATTTAGGCAAATCCACACAGATCCACTTCATATGGTGGCTTCCTACCATACAGACCTGCATGGGCATATTTTAGCTTGATCTAATCAATCTGCTGAAAGGCTGAGTCATTTTTAATGCTATCTATGTGCTCACATACCGTATATACTCAAGTATAAGCCAACGCAAATATTTATTTATTTATTTCAGGCACTTCTACCCCGCCCTTCTCAATCCCCAAGGGGAGACTCAGGGCGGCTTACAACCGGCACAATTCGATGCCAACAATTCAACAGATAAATTACATAACAGCAATAACCACAATAGTTAAAAACAATCAATTAAAACAAGAACAATTAAAAGCCAATCTAGTGGCCAACGTTCACCGAGTTCTAAAATCCATAAGTCCATTCAGCATTACCATAGTCCTTTCCAAGTTCTGGTCGTCATTACCTTGTCAGTCTGCCAGATTACCCAAAGGCCTGGTCCCATATCCATGTTTTCATCTTCCTTCTGAAGGAGAGGAGGGATGTTGATGACCTAATTTCCCTGGGGAGTGAATTCCACAGGTGAGGGGCCACCACTGAGAAGGCCCTCTCCCTCGCCCCCACCAGCCTCACTTGTGATAGAGGTGGGGCCGAGAGCAGGGCCTCCCCCGAAGATTTTAAACTCCGAGGTGAGACATAGAAGGAGATATGTTCGGACAGGTATGCTGGGCCAGAGCCATATAGGGTTTTATAGGTCAAAACCAGCACTTTGAATTATGCTCGGAACTGGATCGGCAGCCAGTGGAGCTGACATAACAGAGGAGTGGTGTGCTTCCTGTATGACGCTCCAGTGATTAGCTGCCGCCCGCTGGACTAACTGAAGTTTCCGAACAGTTTTCAAAGGCAACCCCACGTAGAGCGCGTTGCAGTAATCTATTCGGGATGTAACAAGAGCGTGGACCACTGTGGCCAGATCAGACTTCCCAAGGTACGGGCACAACTGGCGCCCAAGTTTTAATTGTGCAAAAGCTCTCCCGGCCACCGCCGAGACCTGGGGTTCCAGGCTCAGCGATGAATCCAGGATCACTCCCAAGCTGCGAACCTGCGTCTTCAGGGGGAGTGTAACCCCGTCTAACACAGGTTGTAACCCTATAAGCCGAGGCACCTAATTTTTCCACAAAAACTCAGAAAATGTATTGACTTGAATATAAGCTGAGAGTGGGGAATGCAGCAGCTACTGGTCAATTTTAAAATACAACTAGATACCAGTAAAATTACATTAATTGAGGTACCAGTAGATTAAATGTTTTTGAATATTTACATAAAACTGTAATGTAAGACTGTCCAGCTCTGATGAAACCATTATTCTAGCCTCCTTCAATGTAAATGTGCTTACATATCCTTCCAATAATAATAAAGAGAGCAAAATAATAAATTTAATAACAATAATAGAGTAAAATAATAAATGTAATAAACAGAGTAAAATAATAAATGTAATAAAAATAATAGAATAAAATAATGTAAATGTAATAATATCAATAATAATAGAGTAAAATAATACATGTAATAAAAATAATGTTATTGTTTTATTGCTTGCTTATTTATTGTTGCATTGTATTGTTGTCTGTTGTGTTTTTGTTAATGATGTACTTTGGGCTCGGCCTCTTGTAAGCCGCACCGAGTCCTGCAGGAGATGGTAGTAATAACATAAATATAATAAAAAAATAATATTAATAACAGAGTAAAATAATAAATAACCTTGGCTCAAGTATAAGCCATGGGGAGTTCTTTCAGCCTAAAAAGGGGCTGAAAAACTAGGCTTATACTTAGATAATAAAAATGTTAGATATTAGAAACTTAGACAGGCTTATCTTCCTACTACTGAAAAATAAAGAAATTAGAAGAAAAGAAACAGACTGGAGTGAAGTCACTGAATACTTAAGAAAAAAGAAAAAAAATGTGATTTGAAAAGGACAAATAAAGACTGGAACGCAATAAAAATAGGGAAAGAAAAAATATAAAAGTAAAGAAATAAAGAGACATTAAAATAAGACCATATAGAAGATTTTTGGAAGATACTAGGAGGTCAAGACTTCATTGTCTTTTTAATTTTTCTTTTTTCTCTCTCTTTCTTCTTTCTTTCTTTTCTCTTTTCTTCTCCCCTTTTTCCACTTTCCCTGTTTTTCATCTCCTATGATGATTTTAATCCACTTGTATATTTTAAGAAAACCTTAATAAAGATCACTTTAAAAAACTAGGCTTATACTAGAGTATATACAGTATATGTGTGTGCTCACACAACATATAACATACTAATAGAGCTGCCTCAATCTGTGAAGGTAGAATCTACTCTAGATTTAACTAAGATCCATCAACAAATATGGAAAACAAACATTGATCCATAGGTTAGAAATGCTCAATATATATTCCACTCCCCAAGAAGTAACCTCAGAACTATTGAATTAACCACTCATACAAAGTGTTGCTCCAAAATCTACAATGCATTTTTATCCTATATATGAGGTGTGAAATGCCAGTTATGAAGCTGGGTTCAAAAAAGAAGGTGGCAATAGGGATCATATTGCAAACATATATTAGATAAAGGAGGACACCAAAGAATGTCAAAAGAAACTATAAACTCTACTTTAGAATGCTATAAACTCTACTTTAGAGTTTATAGCATTATATAGAACTAGAAAGGGCAGCTGTGAAGGAACTAAACATGATCCTGAAGTGTCAAGATATATCATTGAATCCTAAATTTCTGGTTGTCAATATCATCATGTTGAACAGTGAAGAAAGCTCACTGGAGAAGAGTTCTACAAATACTGTGGACTGCTAGAAAACAACTAAATGGTTCCTAAAGAAAATCAAGTTTGAACTTCCCCCAGAAGCCAAGTTTCCTACACTCAGACTGGTGCTTTGGCCATATCATAAGAAAACATTATTTACAAAAAGGGCTATAATAACTGGTATGGGAAAATGCAGTGAGAAAAGAAGGCCACATTGTAAATTAGGCATGGGCAAACGTTTTTTTGGTGGGGGCTACATTGCCGGGAGGGGATGGGGCAGACGGACTGAGCTGGGCTGGGAGGATTTTGGCAGGGGGAGGCCGAGGGTGAGAAGAGGAGGAGATACACAACTACCAAGAGCTCTCTGGAGCGCTCTCGGCAGTGGTACGTCTCTCCCCTGGCTCTGCTCTCAGCCTAGGGATACAGCGGCCCTCCACATCTCCAGGCTGAGACATGTTTTACTTATTTATTTACAGTATTTATATTCCACCCTTCTCACCCCGCAGGGGACTCAAGGTGGATTACAGTGTACACATATATGGCAAACACTCAATGCCAATTTGACATACAATGTATACAAACATACACAGAGGCTATTTAACTTTTTCTGGCCGCCAGGGGAGCTGTCGCTTTCATCGTCCATCTGCGACACTGATGAAGTACTTCCGCATTCCCCGCATGCTTTTTGCTGGAGTGCTTTGCTGGAATCTTCTTTATGGCCTCATAAATTAGTTAATTTCGCCTCCCCACACTTTAAGGTGGTACCTAATTTTCCTACTTGACAGATTCAACTGTCTTTCGGGTTGCAAAGGTCGACAACAGGCTACACAATTGGTTGGAAGCCCACTCCAACCTGGGCTGGCTTCGAACTCATGACCTATTGGTCAGAGTGATCTTAATGCAGCTGACACTCAGCCAGCTGCGCCACAATCCTGGAAAGCTATCAGCAGCCTCATTTCCTTGCCGCAGCCTTCCTCTCAGCCTGGGGATGCAGCAGGCCACTGTGTCCACATGCTGAGATGAGGGCCGAGGCAGATAAAGGCTAAAAAGGGAAGAGCTGAAGGGGTCGTGTCTGCTCCCCCACCCCTCCCGGGCCTGTTTTGCCCATGCTTGTTCTAGAAGGATAGGTTCATTCAAGGAAGGCATGGTCCTGAGCCTGCAGGACTGTTGATGACCGAGTTACTTGAAGGTCTCTCATTCATGGGATTGCCATAAGTTGAAGTTGTATTGAAAACAATAACAACAGTAAATAAGTAGATATTATTGTAAATCACAAAAATATGGGAACATATCATGAGAGAGCCAACTTGGTGGAGTATAAAAGTAGGAAAACTGCAGCCCTTTTGGTTTTCCTTAGTTTGGCAGACTAAGAGAGGAAAACCTAGGTTCAAATCTTTACTCAGCCCTGTCAATCTGATGCAGAACTTTAGCCATGTTTCTCAGCTTAACTTTTAGTGGTTTGTGTTTGTCATAGGAAACAACAGCAGTAAATGGAATACAGAGATAAGTAAATAAGTAGTCAGCCCACTGCATGAGTTCTGCATCCACAGATTCCATCATCCATGCCTTCAAAATATTCTAGGGAAAAAATCCAAAAAACAAATGTTGATTTTGCCATTTTACTATGCAGTTGTATATAAAAGGACTTGAACATCCACTGATTTTTGAATCCATGGAGCATCCTGGAATCAAATCCCAGCAGGCACCACTATACTTGGCTCTATGGAATCACAAAGAGCACAAAGAGCCTGAGTCCCAGCTAGATTCCTTGAATTGATTAGCCAAGATCTCAAATCAGGAGGTGTATTGTGAAGTTCCACATAGTGAGACAACATGTCTCCCCTTTAACTCCCTCAAAAATTCCACCCTCAACAAGCCCAAATACACCAAAAAAGGAGAGAATCAGTCAAATGCTAGCTAGATATGATGTAATATCATCTCCCACGTGCTGAATTATGTCAATGTGGCCCATGGGTGCAGTAAGGGAAAATAACCCTACCTCGATTTAGACCAAGGACTTCAGCCTAAATTTAGTAATTTATTTATTTATTTATAATTCAAACTTATATGCCGCCACTCCCCTAGGAGTCGGAGCGGCTTACAAGAACAGGCTAAAATCGAACACAATTTAAAAACAATTTAAAACCAATTAAAAACGGCAATATTAAACATTAAAAGCCTGTCGAAACAGGTATGTCTTACATGCCCTGCGGAAAGCTGGTAAGTCCCGCAAGGCATGGACTTCAGGTGGCAGAGTATTCCAGAGTGATGGTGCCACTGCTGTGAAGGCTCTGCGTCTGGTTGCTGTTAGATGCAAGGTCTTGACACTGGGAATTTCCAATAGATCTTGGTCCTCAGAACGGAGGGATCTCTGGGGTTGGTAGGGGGTGAGGTGATCCCTCAGGTACATTGGCCCCAGACCATGCAAGGCTTTAAAGGTAAGTACCATCACTTTGAAAGTGATCCGGTGCTCAATTGGTAACCAATGCAGCTGTAGTAAGATTGGTGTTTTGTGGCATCTCATCGGAAATCCCACAAGATTAAAGTAAAATGAAGTAAACCTGTTTGAAAATGTGGGGAGACCTCACTATGGAAACATGGGGGGGGGGGGGGGGGGACAGTCAAGCAAAATGCCTTTCTCGCTGTTTTTTTATTTTAATAAAGGCAAATGCAAGTATTGTCAAAAAGATGGCATCTGTTGCTTTGAGAAACAAAACTACAGCAAAAACAGGGCTTTTTGTTGTTGGAGCTTTATGTTGTCTTTAATTAAATCAAGCAAGAGCCTAAATCATGAACATTTTGCACATCGTGCAGGATATAATCTTAATCATCAAATGACAGATTTCATATCAATATGAATTTATTAAAGTGACATCAGACATTTACCCAAAGAATAAACAGATCTGACATTAGGGGAGGGTGACAAGACAAAGCTGGAGGCTAATAAGAGGGGCGTGAGGTGGGGGGAAAAGAGATTTATATATTATCTCTTTCTGCTTTTCTTTGCTGCACTGTTAACTTTTCATGGTATGGAACAAATATTTAAAAAATACCCAGACTTCCCATTTGACCAAATGCACTCAATCTGGGAAACATAAGAACATATGTCCAAGAAGCTCACCAGTACCAAAAGGAGCTACTATGTACAGCCTTACGAAGTGATACATCAACTGTCAAGTAAAGGCAACTAGTAAAGGAAAGTAAAAGAAACTAGTTTTCTTTTGTTATGTACACACTATAAACTGAAGCTTGCCTTCAATGAAATTAATTCAATAAATCCTGTGTTGTCGCACGCTGGGCCTGTGCATAAAACTGTAGACAGGACATAAATTCCGTGTGCCCAACGGGATGCTGGGGCTGCCTCAGATTAAAGGCCTTTGGATTTCCTTAAAACAAAGTCTCTAGATTGCTCAAAGGTTCAACAAAGTTCTTTATTAATGAAAACAAACAGGTACTTTAAGGCTTTCTTAACAGTCTATTGGCTCTCTCTCAATCTTGTCCACAGGGAACAGGCACTATCTTCATAACTGTAACTAATGGGGAAATCCTTAACTTCTAATCTGGGCAGTCTGTCTTTGCCTCTGATGGCGTGGAGCCCCTGCACCCGGTACCAACTGCTTCTGGCTTCCGCGAGTGACCCTTACTAAGCAGAGCTTTGTAAATTTCCAGGGGGAAAGGAGTTCAGGTTTCAGTGATGGCTGACTGAAGTCCCTCAGCGAAGGAGCTGTAGGGCTGTATAACCCCAGACAAGCTGTGACTGTATATCTCCCCGGCCAAGCCGTAGAAGACGAAGCTTTCTACAGGAGTTCTTGGTATTATGTCCTGCATGAAAGGCTTCTCTGTGTGGACTGGACTCAAAATGGCTTCTATTCCCTCCAAAACCCAAAAAGGGGGCGGGACCAGGGAACCTAACTATAATTGACAGGTGGCTTGCCCTATGAATGCAGCCAAAAGAAGCCACCTATCTGCAGAGTCCCTGAAACTTGGGACTATAACAAACATTAAATGCAAAGCAAACAAAATTGGAGCTCCTGGTGCAGTTGTACCTGCACAAATCCCCAAAGTTGATGATAAAGTGTAAGAAAGTTTCTTGCCCTGTTATGAGAATGCTCCTAAACAATCCAGTATCATTGTTGTTGTTTATTTATTCAGTCGCTTCCGTCTCTTCATGACCTCATGGACCAGCCCACTCCAGAGCTCCCTGTCGGCCGTCACCACCCCCAGCTCCTTCAGAGTCAAGCCAGTCACTTCAAGGATACCATCCATCCACCTTGCCCTTGGTGGGCCCCTCTTCCTTTTTCCTTCCATTTTCCCCAGCATAATTGTCTTCTTTAATTGTCTTCTTCCAGTATCATTATAACTCTGCGATATACAAGAACCACGTGAGAGCACTGCCATCTATTTTAATAGTGGGGCTGGATGTGGTATTGCGGGACCTCAACCCAAAACAATATGCTGATGTAACTCCATTCAAACCATGAATCACCTGCATTAATTGGAGTTCTTGGAGGAAAGCTTAGTGACATCTGATAACTCAGCTCTAGGTTTTACTCCAAACTCTCAAGGAGGTATCCAAAGTCCACCAAATAAGTTCCACACCTTTGATAAATCCGTTAAAGTTCAGACATAAACCCATAGCTGACAATATGGTAAACTTACTTTAGGGACAGGGTTCTGTCTTTTAATGTATTGCCCCAGAACAGATTCAGTGCCATATTGACATCATATGGCACACCATCATTGCCCAGCCAAGAGGAAGAACTCGCTAGTTCATCTACTGCATCTGCCTCAACTAAAAAACCAAAACAACATTAGCACCTTCCCTTGTTTTTCAGAATCCAAATTCACCAAAGATCTAACAGTAGAAGAAATAGCCTTGTTATCCCTGGCTACTTACTCTCCTTTCTGCCTTACATGGTGCCAGACCAATTATCCATCACTACAGAGTGATCTCCCATCTACGAGGGTTGAATGGAAAGTAATGCCTCCACCTTCGTAGCTCCTCAACAGATGACAGTACTGGTATGAGGCAGGTACTGGCTTGTTCAGTAGACTCTCCTCTATAGTTTCATTTTGGCTGGAAGCCTTGGCATTGAACAATTGTGTTGTTAAAGTGTGAAGTATGGAACCCTGCGCAGATGGTCGGTCAATGCAACTTAAGCAACGTGCAGTCATTGAAATCTTGACAGCAGAAGGTGTCACCCCAAAGGAGATTCATCAGAGACTGTGGGCTGTTTATGGTGATCGTGTTGATGGGAGTACTGTGCATCGTTGGGTGAGTAAGTTTAAAGATGTTGAGATGGGAACATCTGACTTGCGTAACAAACAAAGAGTTGGACGTCCTGTGACAGCAACAACTGAGTTTCACAAGCAAAAGGTTGATAGATTGATTCAAGACAATCGTCGTATCACTCAGAGAGAAATTTCAAGCTTAATTGACATTTCACAAGAACGTGTGGGTCACATTATTGCTTTGCTTGGCTATTGGAAGATCGGTTCATGATGGGTTGCGGAAACAGAGAATTGACTTCTTCTGTGATGGCTTCAGAAAACTTGTTCATCGTTGGCAGAAATGTATCCAATTTTCTGGTGATTATGTGGAAAGGTGAATAGTGGTAGTTAAAGAGCACATTCTAAGGATTATTTCTGTGTTTGATTTATTAAAATATTCCATCCAAACCCAAGTAACGAAGGTGGAGGCATTACCTTCCATTCAACCCTCGTAGTTGACCATAGTTCTTAGAGGCAGGAAGAAAACCAAGCTCTACCTTGTAAATTGCCAAAGCTGCATTTAAGGGCGCATCCACACAGCTCAAATATCTGTGCCAAATCCCCCCCCCCCCACAAAAAACCCAGACTTTCCCAAAGAGGGTGGTTACATGTTATCCTGATAACATTTGGGATGGCATGCAGCCACCCTGAAGCCCACTGAAGTGAATCCCCACAGGATCAAAACACAATTAGACCCCAGGCTTTCAGAATGGCCAGAATCTATTGGGGTATTTAATTAATTTGGAATTGCTGAGGTTATTCTGAATTAATTCATTGGAATATGTCCAGACGAGGGCAACTAAAATGATCAAGGGTCTGGAGAGGAAGCTCTATGAGGAGTGGCTTAAAGAGCTGGGCGTGTGTAGCCTGAAGAAGAGAAGGCTGAGAGGAGACATGATCAGGGCCATGTATAAATATGTGAGAGGAAGTCATAGGGAGGAGGGAGCAAGCTTGTTTTCTGCTGCCCTGGAGACTAGGATGCAGAACAATGACTTCAAACTACAAGAGAGGAGATTCCATCTGAACATTAGGAAGAACTTCCTGACTGTGAGATCTGTTCAGCAGTGGAACTCTCTGTCCTGGAGTGTGGTGGAGGCTCCTTCTTTGGAGGCTTTTAAACAGAGGCTGGATGGTCATCTGTCGGGGGTGCTTTGAATGCAATTTTCCTGATTCTAAGTGCTGTTTGGACACCCTCCGTAAAAATCCAGACAGGCACCTCATTTTGGGTCTGTCTGGATGGCCCCTGAGATCAAATTCATATAAACTATGGGTGCTGCCATGAATCTATGAGATAGAGTTGTGCAAACTTCCAGGTTTTGTTGTTTTGTTTTGTTTTGTTTTGTTTTGTTTTGTTTTTTTGTAGTGCAATTCCTAGCAATCCGAGCCTCTCAATGGTGATGGGTTCTGAGAGATACAGTAGAAAAATATCCAGAAAGACACAGGAATCTCACTTCTGTACAAAGCAATTGTTTCACCTTTCAAAATCAGATATATTCCAGCAAGTACACATAAATACATCTCTTTTAAAAGGTCATATTTCACACCCTATTGTCGTGGCACTGCGATTTTATTTTTTTACACACATGAATCTTATCCAAATAGCTTGATATACTTAGCCAATATCAAAAACTGTGCTTTCTCAAACTAGCCAGAAGGAAATGTGTTTTGTTTTCTCTGAGGAAAAGGATGCGAGATTCTCCCTTCCCCAGATCCTCCCCAGATTATAAACATCTCCTTTCTTTATTGCTAGTAAAGCTAAAACAACCATAAAAAATAATTACATCTGTGACAAAGCACAATAAAGGCCAGATCCTCAGCTGCCATAAATCAGCATAAAGCCATTAGCTTTCAGGGAATTATGTTGTTGATTTACATCAGATGAGGATCAGATACTATGGCTTTAAGGACTTATCTCCCTAATCATTAAAGACAGCTAGAAAATTATATTTAGCCACAACCGGCAAGCTAACCTTGTGTCATTGGGCTGTATTTGTAAATTTCCTGAACTCGTCCATCATCAAAATTTAATTAACCACAAACCAAAATTATATAACACAAACTACCACTGCCAGTCTTTCCGTAGTAGATTGAAATCTAACAAGCTTGTTTGTTGAGGCTGGAAAAAGGGCGACATGCAAATACATTGTGGGTGATAACAAAAACTACTATGGAACTCACTGCTGTGAGATGCTGTGGGGACAAGAAAGTGGGGGCCAAATTCAAAACGAGGTGCCCAGAAACCCAGAGGAAGGCTTAATCAAGGAATGGGTGCTATATATTTCAATCTAATACTAGTATGGACCTCCTGAATTTCAATTCCTAGCATTCCTCCCCACTGTCAATGCAAGCTAAGACTGATGGGAACAGTAGTTCAGTCACATCTGTGAGACTATACAATTCCCACTTTCAGAACACAGAACCCATCATGCCATAAAAGTTAGTGCAAACTTCAATAGATCCTTTTCTAATTTATCAACTTGGGAGGATATTGAGAAGCTGAGTGGTAGAAATGTTTAGGATCAGACATGTTCGATATTTGGAATACATGCCTAAGTTAGGACCCAAGTCTAAACATAAGACTTGCCTAAGTTAGGACCCAAGTCTTAAACCTTCCACACATAGCCCAAAAATACTTTGATACACAATACATTTAATACTTTTGTGCATGAAACAAAGTTTCATTGGACATTAGAAAACAAAAGTTTTACTATTGCGACAGGCCCGTAGCCAGGATTTTGTTCCGGGGGGAGCTGAGTTTGATTCGGGGGGGGGGGGGGGGGCTGAGTCTGAGTGAAGGAGGGTCTACCCTAGCAAACCTTTTGTATCGTTACCCCAATACCCCCATGCATATGGGATATATTGAGCATGGTGATCAGATCATGATATGAATAAACATAACAGTTTAAATAATATACCAGTAAGGCCTTCTTGCGGACCACCATGAGAATTTCGGGGGGTGAAGCCCCCCAAGCCCCCTCCCCTCCGGCTACATGCCTGTATTGCGACCACCCATGTTGACCATTTTAGATTTGAATTCAGAAATTCTGATAAGGAATGCTCAACCTGTATTTGTGCTGAACCTGTATTCTCACTCAATAGAGGAAGGCGGGTGTACTGGGAGCTTTTTTGGACGACAAATCCCAGAATTTTGCAGTCAGTATAAACACTGGGAGTTCTCCCATGATTTGATAGTCATTTCCTGTTTGGAGATAGGTTAGATAGCAAAAGCACTCCCAATTGCAGAAGTATTGCTAGCCATTTGGAAAACTAAAAAGCCTCCCTCTCAAATTTGGCCAAGATGGAATATAGCCCCAACTACTCTCCTGAGTGGAGCCCCCGGTGGCACAGTGGGTTAAAGCACTGAGCTGCTGAACTTGTTGACTGAAAGGTCGCAGGTTCAAATCTGGGGAGTGGCATGAGCACCCGCTGTTAGTCCCAGCTTTTGCCAACCTAGCAGTTCAAAAACATGCAAATGTGAGTAGATCAATAGGTACCGCTCTGGCTGGAAGGTAACAGCACTCCTTGCCTTCATGCTGGCCACATGACCTAGGAGATATCTATGGACAACTCGGCTCTTTGGCTTAGAAATGGAGATGAGAACCACACCCCAGAGTCGGACACGACTGGACTTAATGTCAAGGGAAAACCTTTACCTTTACTCTCCTGAGCAGCTGCCTGTTTTGGCAAAGGAAGCTTCCTTACGCCTCTTGGTGACAACTTATTTTGCTTCTGGTCCTTCCGTGTGCTTTGTAAACTGTTTTATGAAGTCTGGGTTTTTCTGATAAAATCCTGAAAGCTGTGTGAAAATATTGAATGAGATGGATACAAAATCAGAAATCCTAGCCCAAGAGATTTCAATATTGCTCTTGTGGAAGCTCGGGGTGCTTCCAGACAGCACTAAATCATGGGGCAGAAAATTCCAGGACTTCAGAAGAGGTCCACATACAGGCCTGTTGGTCCTGGAATTTCTGCCTCCATTGTCCAGACGTGATGCTTTGTTGCGAGATTTAGAGGCTCCCAAAATGGCTGATGCAGAACTTCCACCAGAAACTTTGGTGGTTTTTTTAACTCAAGTTGCAGATATGTGGAGAATCACTGCAGCGAATCACTGCAAATGTTCCGTTCTTTGTCCTGGCCAGAGAAACTGTACCCTCCAGGTGTTTCATGAAGTATCTGCTACACAAAGTTTACAAGGTAGGACCACTTCTGCCCAAGTCAGCACTGCACAATCAAAGAGGAACACACACTTTCAGACCTTTGTCATTATTGACACCTTTTAGAGCCTGGCT
Organism: Anolis sagrei; assembly: GCF_037176765.1. NCBI lineage: Eukaryota > Metazoa > Chordata > Lepidosauria > Squamata > Anolidae > Anolis > Anolis sagrei. The sequence goes on from NC_090021.1 coordinate 156,457,112, forward strand.
GTCCGGCCATGTGTCCAGACAGATTTGGTTGTGTACTTGTGGCATCAGACAACAGGGTGCTGTTCCTGGATTATACATAGCTGTTCTTCATTACTCTTCTTGTGAAAAGATGTACAGCATTGACAGAGGCGGCCCTAGGTAATTTTCAACGGTAAGCAAACAGTATTTTGGCGCACCCCCCCCCCCCAACCAATCACTGATATATATTTTCTGTTCATCGTGGGAGTTCTGTGTGCCATATTTGGTTCAATTCCATCATTGGTGAAGTTCAGAATGCTCTTTGAGTGTAGGTGAACTATACATCCCAGTAACTACAACTCACATATGTCAAGGTCTATTTTCCCCCAAGAGCGCCTCAAGAGCGCCCCTGGGCAAAATCAGCTATTCTGCAAATGCTTACTTTGCGTAATGGGTTGAGCCACCCCTGAGCATTGACTAGGGGGCCACAATTTTGTCCTGCCCAGAGAAACATTTCATGAAGTTTCTGGCACACAAATAAAGTTATTGACTTCTACTCAAGTGTCACATTCTTTTTTGGAACCGACCAATCAGGAACAAACATCTAAAACCTGGGAACAAACCCAGATTTTTTTAAAAAACCCATGATTTCCAATTGCAGGGACATATAGACATGCGAAGATCTGCATATTTGGCTTAAAACCTTGATATTCCTGCACTTGGAAATCTCAGGTTTTTCCCTTTTGTAGCCACCCTCCTGTTTGCTGCAGAAGTTCCTGGATAAAGGTACTGTCTGGATGGTCCCCCAGAGTACCCAAATAAGATGATCAAGTGCCAAAAAGTAGCAGATAGCCATCGAGCCAGAGCCTAGAAAAGTCAGTGATTCACATGAACATTCCCAGGATCCAATCTTGGCAACTGGGGGATTCTGGGAACTCTCATTCCAAACATTATTTTTTTCCATCCTCAGCCAAAGACATTCTTGGCACAGGAGAGAGGAAGGAGAGGTGAAGCCAGACTTTGAATGGTGATGATCCAAAGTATGATGGACAATAAAACATTTGTCAACTACTGTGTTGTATCTTGCATAGTTTTATATCGTATATCTTGAAGATTGTCCCGGCCTCAAAATGATCAACACAGAGAATGTGCTGAACATATTTTTTCCCAGAGGCAACAAAACAGATTCCAAAATATGCACCAAAGGGATTTGTGCTTTTTGGGGTGGGACGGAGAAGGGGAGCATATGCTATTGGCAGTTGGCTGGAGCACAAAACCCTGGAGGTATAGTTCCTGTGTTTTTAGACAATGATCGCTCCCATCCTCTTAATTTGCAGATAACTTTGGTATGCCGCACTTTGCTATGCTTGTAACAGTTAATGCATTTCCACTCCCTTTGGCTATTGCTTTCGTCTTGTTTGGCTGCTTCACTTCTGCTTCTCATTCATCATAATGGGACCCATCCAACTGACAAGAAAGAAGCCAGTGGGATTTTTTTCTCCTGATTTCTGTAGACTAAGAACAGCACCTTATCATGGGAGGAAAGTCCATGAAAGGAACTGACATTACATTGCATGGTCAAAACCCTGTTTCAGGATTTTGAAAAGCAGAATTAATGTATAATAAAATAGTGTTACTTAAAGTGTGGACCAGTGTCAGTCCATGAGTTATGAATTGTTTGTTTGCAGTGAATATGAAAGAAAGAAAGAAAGAAAGAAAGAAAGAAAGAAAGAAAGAAAGAAAGAAAGAAAGAAAGATGTCTCCCATGTTGTTTAACATCTACATGAAGCTGCTGGGGGAGATCATCCGGAGTTTCGGGGTACGGTGTCATCTGTACGCAGATGATGTCCAACTCTGTCACTCCTTTCCACCTGCTACTAAGGAGGCTGTTCAAGTCCTGAACCAGTGCTTGGTCGCTGTAATGGCCTGTATGAGGGCGAACAAATTGAAATTGAATTCAGACAAGACAGAGGTACTCCTGGTCAGTCGTAAGGCCGAACAGGGCATAGGGTTGCAGCCTATGTTGGATGGGGTCACACTCCCCCTGAAGACGCAGGTTCGCAGCTTGGGAGTGATCTTGGATTCGTCACTGAGCCTGGAACCCCAGGTTTCAGCGGTGACCAGGGGAGCATTCGCACAGTTAAAACTTGTGCGCCAGCTGCGCCCGTACCTTGGGAAGTCTGACTTGGCCACGGTAGTCCACGCTCTGGTTACATCCCATATAGAGTACTGCAATGCTCTCTAAGTGGGGTTGCCTTTGAAGACTGCTCGGAAGCTTCAAATGGTGCAGCGTTCAGCAGCCAGGTTGCTAACAGGAGTGGCACTCAGGGAGCATACTACTCTGTTGTGCCAGCTCCACTGGCTGCCAGTTTGCTACCGGGCACAATTCAAAGTGCTGGCGTTAGCCTATAAAGCCCTAAACGGTTCTGGCCCTACTTATCTCTCTGAATGCATCTCCTCCTATGAACCGGCTAGGACACTAAGATCATCTGGGGAGGTCCTGATCTCTGTCCCGTCTGCATCACAGGCGCGCCTGGTGGGAACAAGAGACAGGGCCTTCTCAGTGGTGGCCCCTCGGCTGTGGAAAGCCCTGCCTGCAGATATCAGATAGGCCCCCTCCCTGCTGGCGTTTCAGAGGAAAGTGAAGACCTGGCTGTTCGAACAAGCTTTTGATTAAACCATGTAATTGAACATAGGAATACGGAATAATGGATGATGAGACTGGATTCTGATTTTACTGTTGAGGCGCTAATGATTGTTATACGGATGTTTAATGATTTATGTTACAATTGTTTTTAATTGCCTTATACTTGTCTCGTGATGTTTTGTATTGATGTTGTTCACCGCTTTGAGTCACCTGAGGGCTGAGAAAAGCGGTATATAAATAAAGGAAAGAAAGAAAGAAAGAGTTGTAAATAATGGCACAAATATGGTACCCACAGAAGAGGAGAACAATGCTGGTCCCCCAATCAAACAGCCCAAGGAATCTAGCACAGAAAGCAATTCTGCAAACTTGGTGTAGACAGAGGGACCAGTAAGAGCGGAAACCAACAGTTGGCATCCTTTTAGAGATATAGTTTTAGAGATGTAGTTCCCTGTAAATCTGTAAAGTTCTTGGAGCATTTGTGGCTGTTGCTGCTTGTTGGTGGGGAGGGAAGGGAGAGACAATTCGGATATTGATAATGATCCTGCTCTGGGCTTCCGTAGGAAGAAAAAGAAAGGTGGACTCCATTTTCAGGGTCACCCTAATTTTTCCTTTCACCAAGCTAAGATCAGCTGCTTCTTCACCTCCCTGGTAAGTAGCAGCATCTCCTCCCTGAGCTTGAAAGTTGTCAGAGAAAGGGGAGGATACAGAACCATATTGGCAAAATGTTACACTCTGCCTGCTTTTTTTAAAAAAAAAATAAACACAACTATAATTTTTGTGACTGTCTGGATGGGCCTCCAGAATAAAGCATAGAAGATGGCTCCTGATACTGGGGGACACACCTGTTGGCTGGTAGGACGCCATACCCTGTCCTGATTACCATGGAGAAAACCATGAAATGATACAAAGCAGGTCATTTCCCAACTGTCAGCTCATCTTTTGGATCTCCTTTTAAACTTTCTAGATGGAGAGCTAGTCCATTACTGATATCCTGCAATTGGGATCCAGTTTCTTGGCCATTCATTAGCAAAGATCCTGCACTTCTATACTTATTCCCTCCATCACAGGGGATCCTCAAACACTCTATGCTTCATTCACTTGCAGAGTTCAGATGGTGTTGTATTTTAGCATCAATGTCAACTTTTGTGAGTAGCTGCCAAGCAGGGGTGGCTCAACCCATTATGCAAAGTAAGCATTCGCAGTATGATTTTGCCCAGGGGCGTTCTTGAGGTGCTCTTGGGGGAAAAATAGACCTTGACATATGTGAGTTGTAGTTACTGGGATGTATAGTTCACCTACAATCAAAGAGCATTCTGAACTCCACCAGTGATGGAATTGAACCAAATATGGCACACAGAACTCCCACGAGGAACAGAAAATATGTATCAGTGATTGGTTGGGGGGGGGGGGGGGCGCCAAAATACTGTTTGCTTACTGTTGAAAATTACCTAGGGCCGCCTCTGCTGCCAAGGTAGTGGAAATGGTCAACATTTTCTAGAATTAAACCATTAAGCTGTATTTCTGGCATTGCCGAGAGACTGGTGTGAGCACATTGGTTTCTTTTCCTCCATTGCTTAGCACAAACCTACAAACTGGATCCTCAGCAAGTGAAATTATTCAGTCTCTTAGCTTAGTGCTGCTCATGCTGAATAGATAAAAATAAAGAGACAAAGAGAATAAGGGTAAACCTGCACACCCACCCACCCCCAATCCTATAACGGTCCTGATCTGAAATGGGTGATCATTGTGATTCTTTTGTCTGCTTTTCAAAGGTTGATGCAAAGCAACTGTATAAAGGTCCTTCCATACAGACCCTATATCCCAGGATCTGATCCCAGGTTTTCTGGTTTAAACTGGATTATTGAAGTCCTCACCACCAGATAATCTGGAATAAACAGAAAACCTGGGATCAGATCCTGGGATATAGCGCCTGTCTGGAAGGCCCCCAAGGCAACACACAGATTGGGCCTTAAATGTCGTTTATGCAATCCATTCTTACCGGATATCTCGTCCCAAGGGAAAAACATAATCTTTCTATAGTTGAACTAAAAATCCATACCCAGAGGCATCTGAAAAAGAAAATGTCAAAAGTCTTACAAAAAAAAATATCCAGATGTAATTCAGAATATTCTTCCCCAGAGCTGCTCAGATTCCTCCTTACCTCTGTGAGCTACACTTACTCGTAATACATTGCACTGACATTGTATCAATGGACACACATTTCCTCAGCCCAAAATTCAGATCAGAACTGCTTGGTTTTGTTTTGTTTGTTTTTTCCATTCCCTGCCACAAGCACATCTTTCAGTTTCGGCTTTCCATCCATTTCTCATTTTTCCAATCTGAAAATCAGTTTGTTATGAATTTTGAGAATTCTTCCAGTCTTAAATTTGTTTTGCCTTGAATGCTGTGATTTTTTAAGAGCACAGGAAATATTGGTATACGTTTCTTGTTTATATTTCTTTCCGTCCACACATTTTACATTGTTTGTTCATTTGTTTGTTTTGGACTTAATATATGCTTGCTTTTTAACTAGATGCATCTCTAAATGCTATTTTCAGTCACATGTGTTTTTGTGGGCATTTTTTCTGCATTTTTCTACTCTGGTATTTTAATTGGAGGATTCCATTGGGAATATTTGAAGTGTTCATTTCAAAGGATAACTTTACAGTGTGCAAATCAGTTCAAAAGTATGAAATTTGGAAAGCTATCCTTCAGGCTTGAACTACATTTCTCCCCCCTCCAGAGAAATAGTATAGGTCAACCTATGGGGAGAATTCAATTCCAAGTGATACCTTTTGGGGGGGTTTTTGTAAAGGAAATTTTATTTCTAGGAACTAGAAAGAATTTCCTTAAAATTAGTGAATGGTCCAAAGGTTCTGAAACTTGGTGGGCTTACAGTGGTAAATGTGTAATACGGGTGTAGCCATTTTCATCCTGGTAGTCCTAAAAATGACGGAAAGGAGAGCCTTGGAAGTTCCCCCATTGTCGCCAATGGGCCAGATCTTCCCAGAGCAAAAATAGAATTGGGTTCTTGTAGGATTTTCAGGCTATATGACCATCAGGCATGTAGCTGGGGGGGGGGGGGGCTTGAGGGGCTTCAGCCCCCCCCCCCCCCAATTCTCATGGTGGCCCACGAGGCCTTACTGGTGCATTATTTAAACTGTTATGTTTATTCATAACATGATCTGATCACCATGCTCAATATATCTCATATGCATGGGGGTATTGGAGTAAAAATACAAAAGGTTTGCTAGGGTAGACCCTCTTTCACTCAGACTCAGCCCCCATGAATCAAACTCACCCCCCCCCCCCGAATCAAAATCCTGGCTACGGGCCTGATGGCCATGTTCTAGAAGCATTCTCTCCTGACGTTTCACCTGCATCTATGGCAAGCATCCTCAGAGGTTGTACAGGTGAAATGTCAGGAGAGAATGCTTCTAGAACATAGCCATATAGCCCGAAAAACCTACAACAACCCAGTGATTCCAGCCATGAAAGCCTTCGACAATACAAAAATAGAACTTCCAGCTGAAGGATTGATAAACAGTATTTTCCCCCTCCTAAATTTGGGCAGCTCCCAAAAAAGCAGAATGGGGACACCCAAAAATCAGACACCAAAAGCGGCATGAGGTTTAGCCAAATTGCACACCACTAATGCTGCTTGAGTTAAGGTTGGCATCAATTTACTTTGCATCCAAACTTAGTTCTCCATAGAGTAGTCCTTCTGAAATAAATGGGACCTCAGAAAGGCATAAATAATTTGGCTTCAGTGAGTCTATGAATATAAGATGTTCCAAAATGGTGGACCCAATTTGAAAGCAGTAAATTTCACAATGGCAACATGTCACAATTACACAAAAAGTTTCAAACAATTTAATGAGCTGGAAACAGACTGCAAATGGAGATCATCTCTTCTGTTGGGTCACCATCTTGCAAACACTGAGGTTAGGGGCTGTTTGTGCACTGGTGGTAATAATCTTTAGAACCTTATTGACCACCCTTTCAAGGGGTAAGAGTTTCATTCATGGGTGGTTTGCTAGTTACAAAGTGATTTCCAATTGGGTTCATCTTTTTGAAACAGCCAGTACTTGTATTAATATGTATAACTATTTTTAAAAAAGTAAGGTTGCTTACCTGTAACCATGTTTCTTCAAGTGGTGAACTGTGAAATTCACACCTGTGGTATTTCCTGCGTCCATGCAGCTGATTCGGATCCTTATTGAAAAGCTTTTGCCAAATCAGGGACTCCAGCCCCGCCCATCCACTCCAGTAATAAAGCCAGGCAACAAGGCTTGAGGCCTTAGTTCCGTACCACGAAAGACAGTCAGAGATAGAAGGCATGATGGAGTGCGAGGAGGATGGGCGGGTTGTGTGAATTTCACAGTTGACCATTCGAAGAAACATGGTTACAAGTAAGCAACCTTACTTTCTTCAGCGTGGTCACTGTGAAATCCACACCTGTGGTATACTAGCGAGCAGTCCCATGGATGGTGGGTGTCATGCTAGTGCAGAAAAAGAATTGCTCTCCCAAAAGCCACATGTTTTTTTGGCAGCCAAGTCCAATTTCTAATGGGAGACAAATATGTGTGGTGTCGACCAAATGGCCGCCCGACAAATATCTTCCAGTGACACACCATGCAAAAAAGCCACAGAGGTTTCCACTGCTTGAGTGGAATGAGCATGTATCTGAACAGGTAGATCCAGTCCTGCCATCTGATATGCTAGCCGGATAGCCGCGACTAACCAGGCTGCCAATCTCTGGGTAGAAACCGGAAGGCCTACAAAGTCCTTACGGTACTTGACAAAAAGTCTTAGTGACTTTCGTAATAGAGCTGTGCAGTGGACATAGAAGGCAAGGGCTCTCTTTCGCGGACAAAAGGAACTAAGGCCTCAAGCCCCGCTGCCTGGCTTTATTATTGGAGTGAATGGGCGGGGCTGGAGTCCCTGATTTGGCAAAAGCTTTTCAATAAGGATCCGAATCAGCTGCGTGGACACAGGAAATACCACAGGTATGGATTTCACAGTGACCACACTGAAGAACCTAGGTTTTTACAATTATGCCCCCCCCCCCATCAAATGAGATCATCCTTCGTTAAATTACAATCATCCTTCGTTAAATTACATCCTTCGTTAAATTACAATCATAATGTAATTTCATTAACATCATCTGTAAAAATCAATTACAATAAGCTAGCTGGTAAGTCGTTGCTTTTGAGCAGTTTGTAACAGTCTCCTAATGGAAGAGATCCAGAAGAAATGACAGCACAGGTCTTAATCCTTTTCAAACTTTCTCTTGAAGAAAAGGCAATATGATTTCCATCTCTTCTCTTCCCTCCCACTTTAATGTATTATACATTTATATATTTACATTCCACATTTTACATTAATTCATTAATGCACATTTTACAATGCAAAAAATGTTCCCAAGCTAATTTTAGAGGTCGGGAATGAGGATGCCAAGGATTTCATGACAGCGCACAGATGTAACTGAATCTTTACAGACGCAAAGAAAACGTGTAGCATAAAGTTTCTTCTTCCAGGATCAGGCTTTGGTTTCTATCCCTGTTTCTGCTCTTCCTCTTAACACCAGTGCAGCTGACCTGAATCAAAATAAACAGGAGGCAGAAGGGAACTATAACCAAATGTTAAAAAGACAGAGGGGTTGGGTTTTTTTTAAAAAAAGAACTACATGATATTCTGGACCATCTCCATTTTCTCCTTTGTTTTTCTAAAGGACGGATTGCATTTCAACCACAAATGCTACACTCTAACTGTAGCTTCTATTTGTCCAACTCTGATGCAAAGGGATTTTGCATTTTTGCTCTGAGGAGGAACAGAAAAGTTTTGGTTTGGAATGGATCCCTGGTAACCTTATCTGTATGTGTTGCATTGAAACTGGGATCTTCAAAAAGATTATCGGCTGATCATCTGCCGAGATAAAATTGCCTCATAAGGGTTTGTTAGTTTTATTTCTTCATAATGCCTCTACAGAATAAAGGAGATGGTGTTGTGAGTCTTCATACACAGAATAATAATAATAATAATAATAATAATAATAATAATAATCCTTGATTTATACCCCGCTAATATCTCCTGAAGGACTTGGTGCGGCTTACAAGAGGCCGAGGCCCAACACATCAATAAAACAACAGCATAACAAATACAACAATAACTAAACTCATAAAACAAGCAATAAACATTAAAACAATAGCAATAAACATTAGACGATAACACCACGACGCATTTAAAACTAAGGCCGGGCCAAATGTAATGATTAAAATTTTAAAAATGCTGAGCATGACAGGTGAAATAGATAGGTTTTTGGAGATAGGTGCGGTGTGCAGACAATCTTAAATCTCTAGTAAAGTGCATTTGGGACATGATGCTAGGAGTTTCCTATTCTGGGAAGGCACACTGGAACAACCACATCTTCAAGCTCTTCCTAAAGACTGCCAATGTTGAGGCTTGTCTGATGTCCTTGGGGAGAGAGTTCCAGAGTTGGGGGTCACCACGGAGAAGGCCCTGTCCCTCGTCCCCACCATTCGTGCTTGCGACGCAGGTGGGATCATTAGCAGGGCCTCTCCAGATGATCGGAGAGATCATGTGGGTTCATATACGGAGATGCAGTCATGCAGGTAGGCGGGTTCCAAACCATTTAGGGCTTTGTAGGTAAGCACCTGCACCTTGAATTGGGACCGGAAAATGAACGGCAGCCAATGGAGCTCCTTAAACAGGAGGGTTGACCTCTCCCTGTAAGGAGCACCAGTTAACAACCTGGCCGCCGCCCGTTGAGCCAGTTGGAATTTCCGGGCCATTTTCAAGGGCAGCTCCATGTAGAGCGCATTACAGTAGTCCAATCTGGAGGTGACTAACGCATGGACCACCCTGGCCAGAAAATTCTGCCAAAAAAAATGGGGGTCTTTCACAAATGTGAAATTGAATGCAGTACACCTGTGGATCATCATTTCACATCATTTCATTTCCATCCATTGCTGTCATAGTGATTTCAGCAGAAATCGTGGATAGCAGATCCATGCTCGGTGAGCTTCCGCTAAACCGAATCGGCTACTCCAGGTTTGAAGGCAAACAACAAAGGTGTATTATATTACAGTTTGACCGAAAGGAATGCAACTACCGAGTCACCACTTGAAAATGTACAAGCACAATGTACAAAATGTGGATTGTTCCAGCTCTAATTGATGCTAGGATACAAATATTGGTAGAACTTCTCAAGTGTTGAAATTCTGGTAGAACTTCTCAAGCGATTTCTTTCCATGTGGCCAAATTATAAACTCATACTAATTAAAGTAGAGGAGACATTTGTGACCATAGGTTAAAAAAGCATTGGCCCAAGTCAGCCATGGTATATCCATATTGTGGTGCCATGCAGATGCCCACCACATGGCTGATTCAAAGTTGTTATGAGTAAATACAAAATAGCAGAACTTAGAATCATAGAATCAAAGAGTTGGAAGAGACCTCATGGGCCATCCAGTCCAACCCCCTGCCAAGAAGCAGGAATATTGCATTCAAATCACCCCTGAAGGATGGCCATCCAGCCTCTGTTTATAAGCTTCCAAAGAAGGAGCCTCCACCACACTCTGGGGCAGAGAGTTCCACTGCTGAACGGCTCTCACAGTCAGGAAGTTCTTCCTCATGTTCAGATGGAATCTTCTTTCTTGTAGTTTGAAGCCATTGTTCCGTGTCCTAGTCTCCAGGGAAGCAGAAAACAAGCTTGCTCCCTCCTCCCTGTGGCTTCCTCTCACATATTTATACATGGCTATCATATCCCCTCTCAGCCTTCTCTTCTTCAGGCTAAACATGCCCAGCTCCTTAAGCTGCTCCTCATAGGGCTTGTTATCCAGACCTTTTATCATTTTAGTTGCTCTCCTCTGGACACATTCCAGCTTGTCAATATCTCTCTTGAATTGTGGTGCCCAGAATTGGACACAATATTCCAGGTGTGGTCTAACCAAAGCAGAATAGAGGGGTAGCATGACTTCCCTAGATCTAGACACTATGCTCCTATTGATGCAGGCCAAAATCCCATTGGCTTTTTTTTGCCGCCACATCACATTGTTGGCTCATGTTGAACTTGTTGTCCACGAGGACTCCAAGATCTTTTTCACGTGTACTGCTCTCGAGCCAGGCATTGTCCCCCAGTCTGTATCTTTGCATTTCGTTTTTCCTGCCAAAGTGGAGTATCTTGCATTTGTCACTGTTGGCTAGGTGTGCTGAAGCCTAATTCAGGATGGTATTCTTGGTGGTTTGTAGGTGTTAGTATATGAGGATTCTACATACACAGTAGCTAAGATGGTGCTCTTTTGGAGACTGTGGATGGAGTGTATATTCCAAGCAGTGGCAGAGAAAAACTTTTATAGTACTGGCATTTAGGAACTTTTCAGTAGGTGATGGAGTATACAACACAGGCAATTAATTTTAGTGCAATACTATAAAAGGCATTTAATAATGTAAACCTTTTATTGAGAATCTATGCTTCTTTCCTGTCTGCTTGTGGTGCTCAGTGGTTTAGATTCCCACAGGCTCATAAACTCTCTGGGCAGTCATGGGCAAATAATCACACTCTCCCAAGACTTATATGTAGTACAACCCTCCACTGATTTTATACCACATTAACTGCCACGGCTGGAAATGGCAGTATGGTGTGGTGACAGAGTCACAGAGCCATAGAGTCATAGGCCTCATGGGCTATTAAGTCCAACCCCTTCTTAATGCAGGATCCGCCCAGCATGTTTTTGGAGACCGTCAGAGAAGAGGACCTCACACTTCTCTAGGCAATTGATCACATTGCCAGTCCTCTCTTATTGTCAATTAACTCCTTCAAAGGTTTGATTTAAACCTACCCTTCTGTGAGTTCAAACCATTAAACCCGTGGCAGCTCTTAAGATATTGAAAGAGCAAAATCATATTACTCCTGAGTCTTCTCTTCACCAAGCTAAACATGCCCAGCTCCTTCAACCTTTCCTCGTATGTTTTCTTCTCTGGATTGCTTACTATCCTTGTTGCTCTTCTCTGGAAGAAAGCTTTAAAAATACTTTTTGAAGTACAGCTTCCAGCATCGATCAATAAGTGGGGTGGGGATATCAAAAACTAACTTTTACAAGCTCTTGAGAAGTTTTGTTACTTTCTCATATGTCTGTGAGTAAGCAAGAAACCATTCTCCACCAAAATATTATCTCATCCATGTTATGATGGTGAAGTATCATTTTTTTCCATTGCATCCCTAAATCCCTTTCTTCTTTCCTTAGTTCCTCATTTTAAAATGTAAAGCCCTAGGGTCAAGGACTGGACCCATCCTTCCAGTGCTCCCCCTGTCAGTGCTCCCCCTGGACCAAAACTAACAAAATGAAGTTCAACAGTGACAAATGCAAGGTACTCCACTTAGGCAGAAAAAATGAAATGCAAAGATACAGAATGGGGACGCATAGCTCAAGAGCAGTTCGTGTGAAAAAGATATTGGAGTCCTCATGGACAACAAGTTAAACATGAGCCAACAATGTGATGCAGTGGCAAAAAAGCCAATGGGATTTTGGCCTGCATCAATAGGAGCATAGTGTCTAGACCCAGGGAAATCATGCTACCCCTCTATTCTGCCTTGGTTACACCATACCTGGAATACTGTGTCCAATTCTGGGCACCACAATTGAAGGGAGATGTTGACAAGCTGGAATGTGTCCAGAGGAGTGCAACTCAAATGATCAAGAGCCTCCACCAAACTCTATGAGGAGTGGCTTAAAGAACTGGGCATTTTTAGCCTGAAGAAAAGAAGGCTGAGATGAGACATGATAGCCATGTATAAATATGTGAGAGGAAGTCATAGGGAGGAGGGGAAAAGCTTGTTGTCTGCTTCCCTGGAGACTAGGATGCAAAACAATGGTTTCAAATTACAAGAAAGGAGATTCCATCTGAACATTAGGAAGGACTTCCTGACTGTCAGAGCTGTTCAGCAGTGGAACTCCCTACCCCAGAGTGTGATGGAGGCTCCTTCTTTGGAGGCTTTTAAGCAGAGGTTGGGTGGCCATCTGTCAGGGGTGTTTTGAATGCAATTTTCCTGCTTCTTGGCAGGGGGTTGGACTGGATGGTCCATGAGGTCTCTTCCAAGTCTATGATTCCATGACATTCATGGAATTGGGACCACAAAAGTCAACTATTATAACCCTCTTGAAGGCAAGAAGACACCTCTAAAGCAGAAAGATGGTATCCAACCTCTGTTCAAAGATGTCAAAAGTCCACCAAACTTTGAGGCAATCTATTCCACAATTAAACATTTCTTTTTGTACTGTTCTATTATCCAGGTGGAGGCCACAAGGGGGCACTAGGGAGAGAAGGATGGGGAAAATGGTTTTACTCCTTCAACTCCCCCTGCCCATTAAATGGACCATTCTTCTATCTCTAGCACCCCCTTGTGGCCTCCCCCCAGATAATAGGACAGTACTGTTCTTTCTAACATTTAGGTAGAATCTCTTTTCTTGTAATTTGAATTGATCCATTGGTTTTTGTTTTTCCCCCTTTGGAGCAGTAGAAAGCAAGCACTATTTTTCAAAGCACAAATAATTTAAATGTGTAAAAAAATGCTATCATGTGACCTCTCAGTCTTCTCTTTTCTCTACACATATCCAGCTCCCTATGCTGTATCATCTAAAACATATTATATTACTGCAATTCCCAGCATCTTTTACCACTAGCTTTCCTGGCAAGAGCTTGGAGAGTTGCAAGCCAATGACATCTGGAGGGCTATGCCTGTGTAGTCTCTGCTGCAAAGGATGGCATAATTTGATGATGCTATTTGATATTTGAGGAGTCCCCAGTGGCGCAATGGGTTAAAGCACAGAGCTGCTGAGCTTGTTGACTGAAAGGTCACAGGTTCGAATCCAGGGAGCGGCGTGAGCTTCCACTGTCAGCCCCAGCTTCTGCCAACCTAGCAGTTCGAAAACATGCAAATGTGAGTAGATCAATAAGTATCGCTTGGGCAGGAAGGTAACGGCATTCAATGCAGTCATGACCTTGGAGGTGTCTACAGACAACGCCGGCTCTTCGGCTTAGAAATGGAGATGAGCACCACACTCCAGAGTCAGACATGACTGGACTTCATGTCAGGGAAAAACCTTCACCTTATTTGATGTCAACTTCTGGAGAACTGGTAAACAAAACCATCATGCATTACAAAGTATTTACAGCATTTATATGGCACCAGGATTGTGGCGCAGCTGGCTGAGTGTCAGTTGTATTAAGATCACTCTGACCAAAAGGTCATGAGTTCGAAGCCAGCCCAGGTTGGAGTGGGTTTCCAACCAATTGTGTAGCCTGTTGTCGACCTTTGCAACCCGAAAGACAGTTGCATCTGTCAAGTAGGAAAATTAGGTACCACCTTAAAGTGTGAGGAGGCTAAATTAACTAATTTATGAGGCCATAAAAAAGACTCCAGCAAAGCACTCCAGCAAAAAGCATGCGAGGAATGTGGACGTACTTCATCAGTGTTGCAGATGGACGATGAAAGCGACAGCTCCCCTGGCAGCCAGAAAAAGTTAAATAGCCTCTGTCTATGTCTGTATATGTTGTATGTCAAAATTGGCATTGAATGTTTGCCATATATGTGTACACTGTAATCCACCCTGAGTCCCCTGCGGGGTGAGAAGGGCAGAATATAAAAGCTGTAAATAAATAAGTACATTAATAGATATATTAAAAGTATATATGGGGGGGTTTTTTTTTGGTTTTTTAAAGAAATGAATAGAGTGCATGGCATCAAATTTGAGTAAGTTATTTTTGCATACTGTCATACTCTATTGAGACCCAGTGTGGTGTAGTAGTTTGACAAAAGGGTTACAACTCTGGAGACCAGGGTTTGAATCCTGGCTATGGAAACTCACTAGTTGACTTTGGACAAATCACATTATCTCAGCCTTAGAGAGAGGAAAAGGCAAAATCTCTTTGAACAAATCCTGCCATGAAAAGCCTGGGATAGGTTCGCCTTAGGGTCCCCATAAGTTAGGAACAATTTGCAGGCTCATAACAATAGGAATACTTTATTAAAAAGAAAAATAGTCAGATAATGGAAATAAAAAAGACGTCTTGGTAGATGTGTAATTGTGACAACAAGAATAGGTGAGGAAATGGTCTGCAGTCTGTTTTAACTATGCCAAATTTTCCATTTTGCCACTTTTCTGCCTCTCCATTACCACCAATCTTTCAAACATACATAATGTGTGTGTTTGCAGTTTTTGGTGTTCCTTTGCTGCCACCCAGTGGTTGTCCACAAGATGATCTGAAGAAGCATTACCATACACACAAAATTCCACAAAAGCAAAATTAGAGTTGTGATTAGTTTTTACCAGGCTTGATGTTCACATCAAAATTTGTTCTTTGAAGGGAGCAGGTTTGATTCCTCATAATAGAGTCATGAGCTTCCTTAAATCGAGTTTTACAAACAAAATGTGCATGCCATTCCTATTTGTGCTCACTGACAGTTACAACTCAAAGCAAAAATGAGAGCCACATGTGGAGAGAGGAAGGAGTGCATATTATCCTTATTATTGTTTGTGCCATTCCCAATACAAGTGCCACAAAGGGAAATGCATGAAACAAAGTTGATTGTACATTACACATGTGCACAAACATACAGGGGAAACTCAGAGGTTGGTAAACTCCCTTATGAAAATTGGATGACTTGACGATGGAACTGGACAATGCTTGACAATAAGGAGGTGCTAATGTTGTTGTTATTATTATTGTTGTTTTAAACTGTTTTAATGTTTTAACTTGTTTTATATTATGTGTACTGTTTTGTTGGAAACTGCCTTGGCTGAGAAAGGCGGTATACAAATAAAAGCCAGGAAAGCCATGCTGGGGATTCTGGAAGCTGCAGGTCAAACTGTAATTTCTCCATGCTTTGAATAATACTTGCTTCCTCCCTCTCTCTTTCTCCTCTCCCTCCCTTTCTCTAAAGATGCATCTGTTTTGTAGAATTAGTTTGACACCAATTCTACAAAACTCCATTGGACAACTCTGCTGGACTGGCCACGTTGTCCGGATGCCTGACCACCGTCTCCGAAAGCAGTTGCACTACTCCGAACTCAAGAACAGAAAACAGAATGTTGGAGGACAGGAAAAGAGATTTAAAGATGGCCTCAAAGCCAACATTAAAAACTCTGGCATAGACACTGAGAACTGGGAAGCCCTGGTCCTTGAGCACTCCAGCTGGAGGTCAGCTGTGACCAGCAGTGCTGTAGAATTTGAAGATGCGCGAATGGAGGGCGAAAGAGAGAAACGTGCCAAGAGGAAGGCGTGTCAAGCCAACCCCAACTGGGACCGCCTTCCACCTGGAAACCAATGCCCTCACTGCGGGAGAAGATGCAGATCAAGAATAGGGCTCCACAGTCACCTACGGACCCACCACCAGTGCACCGATCTTGGAAGACAATCCTACTCGGACAACGAGGGATTGCCTAAGTAAGTAAGTAAGCAGTTTGACACCTCTTTATGCAATGGAATGTTGGGAGTTGTAGTTTGGTGAGGCCTGAGCATTATTTGGTAAAGAAGGCTAAAGACTTTATAAAACTATAACTCCCTTGATTCCATAGCATTGAGCCATGGCAGTTAAAGTGGTGTCAAACTCCATTAATTCTACAGTGTAGTTGCACCCTAGGTGGTTTATTGTGGGCAGATAGCTTTTGCATATTTTAAATAAGCTCTATGAGTGAAGTTTTTATAATGTTCAGTTGTAAATTTGCCTTTGCACTTTTCTTCCTTGACTTCTTCAGTAATCATTTTTTCTATTTTCTGGTAGTTGTAGAAGTAGTATGGTGTCATCTGCATATCGTAAATGGTTGATGTTCCCTCCTCCAGTTCTGCATCTAATCCTGCTTTACGTATAAATATAAATATGTGAGAGGAAGCCACAGGGAGGAGGGAGCAAGCTTGTTTTCTGCTTCCATGGAGACTAGGACGAGGAACAGTGGCTTCAAATTACATGAAAGGAGATTCCATCTGAAGATAAGGAAGAACTTCCTGACTGTGAGAGCCATTCAGCAGTGGAACTCTCTGCCCCGGAGTGTGGTGGAGGCTCCTTCTTTGGAAGCTTTTAAACAGAGACTGGATGGCCACCTGTCAGCGGTGATTTGAATGCAGTATTCCTGCTTCTTGACAGGGGGTTGGACTGGATGGCCCATGAGGTCTCTTCCAACTCTTTGATTCTATGATTCTATGAGCCATTCTGTGTAAACATTAAGCAAATAGGGTGATGAAATGCATACTTTCCTGCCTCTTTTCTGATAGGAAACCATTCCTTTTCATCATATTCTGCCCTGAGTACAGGTTACACTTAAAACAATTATATGTGGCATTCTCATTTCTTTAAAAACAATCCATAGTTTCCCATGATCTGCAACATCAAAGGCTTTCCTATAATCTATAAAGAAGAAGCTGATTTTCATTCTAAAATTCTTTGGTGATTCTTTTGTCAAAAATGAGGGGAAGTGGTTTTGAGAGTATGCCAGCAAGTTTCTTTGATACTCTGGGGTTCAGTTCATATTGTGCTATAGATTTGAATTTATTTAGCTAACTCCTTATCTATATCCTGATTCCTTCCCAATGTCTTTGCACACAGTCCTCCTTTTTTGAGAAGGAAACTGAAGTGAAATAGGTATTGAGCACTTCTGTCTTTTCATTGTGATCTGTTAGCATTTTACCATCTTTGGGGAGCATTTCTTTCATCACTCTCTTACTCCAAACATACTTAAAAACAAATATTTTGGCTGCTTTTTGATTGCCTTTCCTATCACAGCTCATGTTGATCTTTCCTTACACTTTTCCTGCAAGCTTGGGATGCACATATCTGTATTCTTTCTTGATGGTTCATCTTTCCTTTCATTGATGAATTATATATGCTCTTTCTTGAGTTTACTGTGCAGGCAAGTTGGGATTTTCTAAGATGTTTCTAAGATGATGTCTGCTGGAGCTAGGTGTGAATGTTTCAGCTGACCACCTTAATTAGCATTTGATGGCCTGGCTGTGCCTGGGGGAATCTTTTGTTGAGAGGTGATTAGTAGGGCTGGGTAACCACGGAAAAATTTGTTACTAAACTCGATTCGTTTTTAAGGGGTCCATCACGTTTCGTTTCTTTAAAGAATTCCGAAATTTTCCTTTTAAAAATTTCAAAATATACGAAATTTCGTAAATTTTGAATCAATTCGTTAATGGCGGAAGCGATTGCGCAATATGCTAAAAAAACCCCTCCAAATATGCTAAAAATATGCTGAAAAAACCTCCAAATGGGACAGGGGGAACTTCTGAAGCTTCCCTCTCCCTCTGTTGTTGACTGTTGGTGTGATAAAACAAACAACAACTATAAAACTTGCACCAGGCATGCGAAAATAATGACGAAACAATTTCGAAACAATTTCGAAACAATTTCGAAATAGTTACGAAATAAATTGAAAAATTGTTTTGAATCTATTTAACTCCTCACACTATTCCAAAATGGCTCAATATCGGATCGTAAGCTAATTTAAATACGAATTAATAATGAATTACGAAATTAACGAACGAAACCGCCCAGCCCTAGTGATTAGATGTGCCTGATTCTTTACCCTCTGCTGTTTTGCTGTTGTAATTTTAGAGTTTTTTTAATACTGGTAGCCAGATTTTGTTCATTTTCATGGTCTCCTCCTTTCTGTTGAAATTGTCCAGCAGACAAGAGTTCTTTGCCCCACCCTAGTCATTCCACAGATATATAAACCCACTTTCCTAGTTCCAGCAGACCTCACTACCTCTGAGGATGATTGCCATAGATGGAGGCAAAACGTCAGGAGAAAATGCCTCTAGAACATGACCATATAGCCCGAAAAAGCCTACAACAACCTAGTGATTCCAGCCATGAAAGCCTTCGACAATATTTGTCATCTGTTTCCAAAAAGGAAGAGAAGGACAGGTGAGGAGATCTTCAGCCTTCTCTGCCAAAGGAGTTCCCAAGAAATATGTGTTTTCTGATGCTCTTTGACGACCCCCTCTGAAACCTCCTCATCCCAACCCCGAGGTTGAGAAACACTGTTCTATGAAACCTTGCACCACCTGGCACAAATTCAACAAAAAAAGACAGGAACATTATACTACTTTTAATTTTTTTATTTAAAAAATAAATAAAATATTATTATTATTTGTCTCTTATTACCATTACTGTAATGTAAAAAGTTACCTTTTGAAGAGATTTAAAATCAAAATTGTATGAGAGTTTTCCTACGGCACCTACACAGTTGATTCAGATATTTACATCATCTAATTATTACACTCTCTGTCAATCCCTTAACAATTAAATATCACAAACCTACATGTAAACATAAAACATTTTGAAAATTCAGAATTTATAACTCAGCAGCCAAATTGAGAGTGTTGAAGGCTCCACGTTAAATGCCATGTCTGGATTACCAGACTGAACCATCAGGACCAGTTCAGAAATACATCTAGAGAACCTGCTATGTTGAATACAAGAAACCGACTTTTGAACTATTAGCAGTAACTATAATTCCACTTCAGTTCATCTTATCATTTATAAATACACAATGTTCACATCTTTGTTCAATAAAAATCTAACAAATCTTAAACCTAAACTCTGTTATAAATCTTTAATGTAAGTAAAACTACCAGTAACTATAATTCCACTTCAGTTTTTCTTATCATTTAGCCCTAGTGCTTTTGGCACAGGAAACAAACTCTTGCAGTTCTGCAGTTTCAAAGTATAAACACACAACGTTCAATAAAAATCTGATAAATTTTAAACCTAAACTTTGTTATAAATGTTTAATGTAAGTAAAACTGCTTAAATATGATACACAGATATACGTAGATTACCACCAAAGGCATCCCAGTCAGATATGACACAGTCTCTTTGGGGTGTTGTTCCCATCAGGTGACTTTCCATCAGTCTTCATGGTGAGCAAGACATTTTTTCCTGCCCAATTCCAATAAAGCTGATCACACTCCAGTATACAATGAAAAAAATAAATAAATGTACTATAGAAAGATGGGGTAGATCAAGAGGGGCTTCATCGTTTTGAATTCTTCTCCAACTAATAAGGAAGCAGCACTGTCCGCAGCCCAAAAGACTCCCAAAAGTTTTGTTAGAGGAGAAACAACTTCAAATGATCCGACCACCAGAAACACAGGTGCTATTACAATAAGAGGGAGTAAAAAATATCCAATCACTCCAAGAACCTGACCGTAAGCGACCTCTCCTCCAAGAACTCTGGCCGGTAGGAAGATGGTCAAGGATCCAAATATCCAAATAGTTATAATCCACCTTGAAGTGTCCATATAACGAGATCATTGAGAAGAACAGGACAACTGCTAGAGGAACCCAAAAGTCAGGATTACCTCTTACTACTTGTCTATTAAATCCAAAAGAAGGCATAGGCATCAAGACACACCGAATTTTGTAGTATATGTCCTTCAGATCAGACACAGTCTCTTTGTTTTGTTTTGTTTTTCCATCAGGTGACTTTTCATCAGTCTTCATGGTGAGCAAGACATTTTTTCCTGCCCGATTCCAATAAAGCTGATCACACTCCAGTATACAAGAACAAAAAATAAATGTACAATAGAAAGATGGGGTAGAGCAAGAAGGGCTTCTTAGTTTTAAATTCTTCTCCAACTAATAAGGAAGCAGCACTGTCCGCAGCCCAAAAAACTCCCAAACGTTTTGTTAGAGTAGAAACTACTTCAAAAGATCCAACCACCAGAAGCACAGGTGCTTTTACAATAAGAGGGAGTAAAAAATATCCAATCTCTCCAAGAACCAGACCGTAAGCGACCTCTCCTCCAAGAACTCTGGCCGGAAGGAAGATGGTCAAGGAACCGAATATCCAAATAGTTATAATCCACCTTGAGGTGTCCATATAACGAGATCATTGAGAAGAACAGGACAACTGCCTGAGGACTCCAAAAGTCAGGATTATCTCTTAATACTTGTCTATTAAATCCAAAGGAAGGCATAGGCATCAAGACACACCGAATTTTGTAGTAGATGTCCTTCAGATCAATGTCTAACTCCTCCAAGAGAGGTTTACTATCTTCAGGGTCGTCATCTTCTACTTCCAAAAGCCAGCCATATCCTCTCTGTCTCAGGAATGTAGTTGCTGTAGATTCGTTACCAAATTCACCACTTCCTCCTCCAAGATTGAGCTTCACATCTGGAGATGCTATTGAACCACTCAGATCTGCAGCCTCGGCTGAAGAGACGAAAGTGAAGTCCCCGTTGCCTGGGGCGTAGAGCGGAGGCTGCTGCTGCTGGAGTTAAGCCTGTTGGGATGGAAACATTTACATGACTCTTGGGTAAGGAACGTAAGTATTATACTACTTTTTACATTTTCAATTAGAAATAAAGAAACTATAGAAATCACTCACAATATAAAACAGCTCTGTTGCTGTAACATTTCTGTATGGTATCAGCGCCGCAGCCAAGCCGGGAGGCAAGGAGTGAGGACCCCGTTCCAGAGGAGTCCAATGAGTCCTGGGTGGGGAGCGATGGACAGACCATGGAGCCAGCTGTCCCAGGGATACTTCATTCCAAATCTTCAATCACGATGTCTGTTGTTGGTCTAAGAGAAACAAAAAGACATGTAAGAACATAAAACCCAAATACTCCTCCAACTCAACAAAGGACCCAACCTCCACCCAAACAGTTACTTCTCTCCCTGGGGCAGCGGGCTCCATGGTCCATCCATGCTCCCGTCATCCGATAGATATTCAATGGTGACCTGTGAAAGAAAGAGAAGATCAAAGTGATTATTCAGAGACTTTCTCTGAAAGCTTGCCCCCCCCCCTTCCCCTTGCCAGAAAGACAGTACTCCTGCCTCTCACTCCTTACCCAGGACTCAAAGGACTCCACCTGAAGGGGGTCCTCAGGCCTGTCATCCGGGCGTGGCTGCGGCGCCGATACCATACAGAAATGCTGTAAAGAAAAAAGAAGAGACATTATTCAAATCCCGATCCCCTCCTCTTCGCAGAAGTACAATCCTCCTGCCTTCCCCTCCTTACCCAAGTCTGCAAATCCAGATCATCGGAGGAGGACTCCTCAATTTGTTCTGGGGGGCTAGAGAAGGAGAGAAAACAGCACAATGTTAGCAACAGATCAAGGGTGCTCACTAAAACACCCGTGAATTAAATTATAACAAGCAGAAGAAAAGAAGGAAGGGGGATACCTGATAGGGTACACCCTGATCGATGTCCTCCTCCTACAACACGAAAAAAGGTCTCTGCAGACGTTCCTGATGTTCTGCAAAGGAGAGAAGAGGACAAGGTCAGAGGGAAGAGGACGGAGATGCTTTGGGAGAGCGGCTGTTTTAGGGCCATTGCTCTTCCCATAGCAGCTTCGTTTTTGTGACATACACGATTTTTGAAACTATTTAGCTTACTAACAACAACAATAATAAAATAATAAAGTTTATTTATACCCCGCCAGGCCCAAAATTACAGCAAATAAAATACAAGTAAACAAAATACATTCAAAATAAATACATTATGACCCTAACCCTAAATCGATCCAAAAAGACATGGAAAGAAATAAGACACAGAGGGTGGGCCAGATGTGTTAGAAATAAAATTGGAAAAAAATGATAAAACCCTGGATGAGATACTTAGAATATGTGGAATATGTTTTTGAGGGAGATGTGTTTCTAAGGGGGGGGGGGGGGGACTCAGAAGGACCAAAAAACCGTTTAGTTTAAACCTTCAATAACTCTCCCCTTTTTTGTTATTTTGTTAATTTCTTCTCTCTTTCCTGCTCTCCCTTCCCCCCCCCCCTCCTGTCCCACCAGTGCCAAAGATCCCAACCAGGCATGTAGCCGGTGGGGGGGGGGGGGGCTTCAGCACCCCCCCCCCCCCCCCAAATTCTCATGGTGGTTCGCAAAAAGGCCTTACTGGTGCATTATTTAAACTGTTATGTTTATTCATATTTATTTATTTATTTAATTTACTTTACTTGTATACCGCAGTTTCTCAGCCCAACAGGCGACTCAACGCGGTTTACAACAAGGATAAAAATCAATCAGTGATATACAATTTAAAACCATAAGAGCATAGTATACAATATTGACACAACAATAAACAACACAATACATCTCATAACTAGAGTCGTGATCCAATTCGTCGTCCATATTTCCATTCCTGTAATCATCACATTCATTGCACTGTTGATCCGAATGCCCGTTCAAACATCCAAGTTTTTAATCTTCTTCAAAACACCATTAGCGAGGGGGCTGATCTAACCTCCATAGGAAGGGCGTTCCACAGCCGAGGGGCCACCACAGAAAAGGCCCTGTCTCTCGTCCCCGCCAGCCGCACCTGTGAAGCAGGCGGGATAGAGAGCAGGGCCTCCCCAGAAGATCTTAGGGTCCTGGCGGGCTGATAGGCAGAGATACGTTCGGATAGGTAGCTTGGGCCAGAACCGTTTAGGGCTGATCTGATCACCATACTCAATATATCCCATATATATATCCCATATCATGGTCTGATCACCATACTCAATATATCCCATATGCATGGGGGTATTGGGGTAATGATACAAAAGGTTTGCTAGGCTAGACCCTCTTTCACTCAGACTCACCCCCCCCCCGAAACTCAGCCCCCCCCGAACCCCCCCTGAAATTTTTTTAGCCCCCCCCCCCCTGAAACGAAATCCTGGCTACGAGCCTGTCCCAACACTTACATTAATAAGCCTTCGGAATGACATCTTTGCTGATTGCAGGTTAAACACAAAGCCAAAACCTGCCTTCAGCTTAGAAATCAGCAACGGATCTGGTTTGAACATTCTAATTCTTATGGCAACGGTGGAACACGAAGCTCCAGGGAAGCCATGGGCCCTTTCCATTGGATCCATAGAAATAGGGGAATTGCCCAACAACATTTGAAATTAGTAATATTAGAATCCATAGAAATAGGGTAGTTGCCCAACAAAATTTGAAATTAGTAATATTTATTTCCTGCATTTATATACTGCCTTCCTCACCCCTGGAGGACTCAAAGTAATGGCATCAAGTAATGGCAAGATTCAATGCCAACATATATACAAAACCAAGCATAATAACTAAAACGATAACATATGACTATAAATTAAACCAGTTGAGATCATATTAAACATCCAATACATTATATATTGTCTGCAAAATCAAGATCCAAAGATTTTTTGGAAGAAAATAGTCTCCTCCCATTTGTGGGAAAACATTAAAGGGATGCCTGGATCCCCTTAATGTTTGGGAAGCCACTGGGAAGGCCCTCTCCCATGTTCCCACCAAATGGGCCCATCAGGTGCAAGTACATGTTTAGTTATATCACGCAAAAGTGAGTGGAGTGGTCTAACCTACCGTTGTCTCTGTTGGGCAGACTCACCATTCCCCAAGGCCAGCTTTCACCTAGATTTGTGTTCTTGTTTCAGGCCATTCCAGGGTCAATCCTGGAGTCAAATTTGGCAAGATGACAAAAACTCACAGAAAAGTTGGTAAAAGCTTCATAAATAGTACAAGTACAGTCAAACTTCACAGGGAAGTTAAACTCTACCCAATTTAAAGCAATATTAGAATATCTTTGAATTGGTCCCCAAGGTTTAATTCTTAAAACCAAAAAACCACCCAGAGAAGAAAGGTCCAAAGCCTTCATACCACTACCATCGTCCCTTTGCTATTTCCTAGGAATCACTTCTTTTAAACCAAAAAGTGAATACAATCAATTTTGGGGATGGGGAAAGAAAGAAAAAGCCAAGATAAAGGTTCTGCTACTTTAAATAGTGCCCCACTAACTTGGTTTTTGAGAGATAACATAGATTGCAGCTCAGAATTGGACCCTATGAGATACAGACATTTTGGCTATAGAACCAAATGAGAAATAGAAAGATATGGAATTGATGGGCACTGACTAACTGGAATGGCTAGAGTACGCTTAATGGATCATGTGATTAACTCTTAATGTATTGTTTTATATGTTTTTATACTGTTTAAGTGTATTTTATACCTCTATTTATATATTTGTAATTGTATATATCCTATTGACAGCCTTTGACTGTGTGGATCATAATAAATTGTGGCAAGTTCTTGGTGGGATGGGCATCCCAAGCCACCTTGTCTCTCTCCTGAGGAATCTGTACAAGGACCAAGTCGCAACAGTCAGAACTGACCACGGAACAACAGACTGGTTCAAGATTGGGAAAGGCGTACGGCAAGGCTGCATACTCTCACCCAACCTTTTTAACTTGTATGCAGAACACATCATGCGATGTGCGGGGCTTGATGAATGCAAAGCTGGGGTGCAAATTGCTGGAAGAAACATTAACAACCTCAGATATGCAGATGACACCACTCTGATGGCCGAAAGTGAGGAGGAGCTGAGGAGCCTTCTAATCAAGGTGAAAGAAGAAAGCGCAAAAGCCGGGTTGCAGCTAAATGTCAAAAAAACCAAGATTATGGCAACAAGAATGATTGACAACTGGGAAATAGAGGGAGAAAATGTGGAGGCCGTGACAGACTTTGTATTTCTAGGCACAAAGATTACTGCAGATGGAGACTGTGGCCAGGAAATCAGAAGACGCTTACTTCTTGGGAGGAGAGCAATGTCCAATCTCGATCAAATAGTAAAGAGTAGAGACATCAGACTGGCAACAAAGATCCATTGCCTAGTCAAAGCCATGGTCTTCCCTGTAGTAACCTACGGATGTGAGAGCTGGACCTTAGGGAAGGCTGAGCGAAGGAAGATAGATGCTTTTGAACTGTGGTGTTGGAGGAAAGTTCTGAGAGTGCCTTGGACTGCAAGAAGATCCAACCAGTCCATCCTCCAGGAAATAAAGCCCGGCTGCTCATTGGAGGGAAGGATACTAGAGGCAAAGTTGAAGTACTTTGGCCACATCATGAGGAGACAGCAAAGCCTAGAGAAGACAATTATGCTGGGGAAAGTGGAAGGTAAAAGGAAGAGGGGCCAACCAAGGGCAAGATGGATGGATGGCATCCTTGAAGTGACTGGACTGACCTTGAAGGAGCTGGGGGTGGTGACGGCGGACAGGGAGCTCTGGCGTGGACTGGTCCATGAGGTCACGAAGAGTCGGAGACGACTGAACGAATGAACAACAACAACAATATATCCTATGGCTTCATATGGTTGCCAACTTGTAAGCCGCCTGGAGTCCCCTCTGGGGTAGTGAAAATCGAGGTAGAAACACTGTCAATAAGTCAATAAATAAATACACCAAAGTGCTTCTGTCATTTTGTACAAGTATCTTTTCATTATCCTCTCTTTAAGATAACTCTGAAGAGCACAGGAACATGCACTGAGGTCTGTGTTTACATGTCTGTTCCTCCTCACTTTTACACATAGAAAACGTAACTACTGAAGTAAAGAATCGAATCGCCTTGTAGCCAGGGACCATTTCAACCACTGTCCTTTTCTTTTCCTTTGATGGCATCACTTTATCTACGAGGACTGCACTAATCTTTGTCTGCACACACACTGAACGTTGTATGGTGGCACTGTGAACTCAAAAAAACTCTTGTGAATGTCGGTAAACTGTTTCTCTAGTCTTTATCAAAAACACTCTGATTTCTTGTTCTAGAAGTGGGTGTCTTAATCAAAGTTTAGTTAACTTTCAAAGCTGGTTCATCTATATCTACATTTGCATGAAAGTACCAGAAGAGATCATCTGGAGGCATGGGGCAGGGTGCTATCAGTGCACTAATGACACCAAAATATATTTCTCCATGCCTTGAAAAATAGTTTTAGCTAAGGAAATGTACTTTACTTACTTAGGCGATCCTTCGTAGCTTGAGGATGATTGTCTTCCAGATGTGGTGTCTTGGCGGTGGGTCTGTAGGTGGCTGTGGAGCCCTATTCTTGATCCGCATGTTCTCCTGCAGTGAGGACATCCGTTTCCAGATGGAAGGCGGTCCCAGTCAGGGTTAGCTTGATGTGCCTTCTTCTTGGCATGTTTCTCCCTTTCACCCTCAATTCATGCCCCTTTGAATTCTGCAGCACTGCTGGTCATAGCTGATCCCCAGCTAGAATGCTCAAGGGCCAGGGCTTCTCAGTTCTCAGTGTCTATGCCAGAGTTTTTAAGGTTGGCTTTGAGCCCATCTTTAAATCTCTTTTCCTGTCCACCAACACTCCGTTTTCCATTCTTGAGTTCAGAGTAGAGCAACTGCTTTGGGAGATGGTGGTTGGGCATCTGGACAACATAGCAGAGTTTATGGTGGAGGACCATCGCTTCAATGCTGGTCGTCTTTGCTTCTTCTAGCATGCTGACATTTGACCGCATGTCTTTCCAAGAGATTTGTAGGATTTTTTGGAGGCAACGCTGAGTTGCATGTGACGTCTGTAGACAGTCCACGTATCGCAGGTGTGGTGGGAGGGCAATAGCTTTATAAACAAGCCCCTTGGTATCTCTACGGATGTCCCAGTCCTCAAACACACTCTGCTTCATTCGGAAAAATGCTGCATTCGCAGAGCTCAGGTGGTGTATTTCAGTGTCAATGTTGACTTTTGTGGAGAGGTGGCTGCCAAGGTAGTGGAAATGGTCAACAGTTTCTAACGTTAAGCTGTATTTCTGGCATTGCAGAGGAATTGTTGAAACGCCTTAAGATGCAAAAACATGTTCCTTGTACCTCTTAGAAATTTGTATTTGCTTACATCATATAATTAGTCTAAAATGGGGGAGTGGAAGGAGTATAGATTTGTTCATCCCAGAGCCATGGTTTTTGAAAATCCTTGGTTCATAAAATCATGAGATTTATCTCTCTCAGATATGTTTGATTGATTAATGTGTCACTTGAGATTTACTCTCCGATTCTTCCATTGAAGCTAAAATTAAACTGAGTGGAAAGCATGCCAATTAAGCTGCAGTTCATGCAAGATTTAGTTCTTAAATTCCTGAAAGATTGACTCTTGTGAAATGCTAAACTATTACAAATATATTTTCATCAATATTTTCCCTAATAATTGATATTTCCATTTTAGTAAGCAGGATGTTTTTCAGTTGCTCTTTCCTAAACAACCATTATATGAAGCAGGCATTATTCTTCTATCACACAGAGGGAAAATTCAAACTGAGAAGATAGAATCATAGAATCATAGAATCAAAGAGTTGGAAGAGACCTCATGGGCCATCCAATCCAACCCCCTGCCAAGAAGCAGAAAAATGCATTCAAATCACCCCTGACAGATGGCCATTCAGCCTCTGTTTAAAAGCTTCCAAAGAAGGAGCCTCCACCACACTCCGGGGCAGAGAGTTCCACTGCTGAACGGCTCTCACAGGAAGTTCTTCCTCATGTTCAGATGGAATCTCCTCTCTTGTAGTTTGAAGCCATTGTTCCGCGTCCTAGTCTCCAGGGAAGCAGAAAACAAGCTTGCTCCCTCCTCCCTGTGGCTTCCTCTCACATATTTATACATGGCTATCATATCTCCTCTCAGCCTTCTCTTCTTCAGGCTAAACATGCCCAGCTCCTTAAGCCGCTCCTCATAGGGCTTGTTCTCCAGACCCTTGATCATTTTAGTCGTCCTCCTCTGGACACATTCCAGCTTGTCAATATCTCTCTGACTTTTTCAAATAACACTTAGGGATCCCAATGAAAGGGACTTACCCCAAGTGATTCTTATTAAAATGAGGAGAGGAAAATGAGGAGAGGAAAATAGGAAAATAGAAAGCGCAAAAGCCGGGTTGCAGCTAAACATCAAAAAAACCAAGATCATGGCAACAAGAATGATTGACAACTGGGAAATAGAGGGAGAAAACGTGGAGGCCGTGACAGACTTTGTATTTCTAGGCACAAAGATTACTGCAGATGCAGACTGTGGCCAGGAAATCAGAAGACGCTTACTTCTTGGGAGGAGAGCAATGTCCAATCTCGATAAAATAGTGAAGAGCAGAGACATCACACTGGCAACAAAGATCCGCATAGTAAAAGCCATGGTATTCCCTGTAGTAACCTACGGATGTGAGAGTTGGACCTTAGGGAAGGCTGAGCGAAGGAAGATAGATGCTTTTGAACTGTGGTGTTGGAGGAAAGTTCTGAGAGTGCGAGAAGATCCAACCAGTTCATCCTCCAGGAAATAAAGCCCGACTGCTCATTGGAGGGAAGGATACTAGAGACAAAGCTGAAGTACTTTGGCCACATCATGAGGAGACAGCAAAGCCTAGAGAAGACAATTATGCTGGGGAAAGTGGAAGGCAAAAGGAAGAGGGGCCGACCAAGGGCAAGATGGATGGATGGCATCCTTGAAGTGACTGGACTGACCTTGAAGGAGCTGGGGGTGGTGACGGCCGACAGGGAGCTCTGGCGTGGGCTGGTCCATGAGGTCACGAAGAGTCGGAGACGACTGAACAAATGAACAACAACAAATGCAAATGATGTAGATGGGGTGTTTTTTTTTAATTGAGTTTTTATAGTACTGATTATCAAGAAAATGTTTTACTTATTTATTTAAAAATATTCAAGCATTCCTCAGATGTGGTAGTCATGGTAGCTCACTTAGATTACAACAAAATTCAACTACCCAAACAATTATTATAAAAACATTGAGACCTAGCGAAAGCTGATGAGATAATAAAAATATCTAGCATATGGTGCAGGAGAAGAGTTCCACAGATGCATGGACCACTAGAATCATAGAATCATAGAGTTGGAAGAGACCTCATGGGCCATCCAGTCCAACCCCCTGCCAAGAAGCAGGAAAATTATACTCAAAGCAGCCCTGACAGATGGCCATCCAGCCTTTGTTTAAAAGCCTCCAAAGAAGAAGCCTCCATCACACTCCGGGGCAGAGAGTTCCACTGCTGAACAGCTCTCACAGTCAGGAAGTTCTTCCTAATGTTCAGATGGAATTTCCTCTCTTGTAGTTTGAAGCCATTGTTCCACGTCCTAGTCTCCAGGGAAGCAGAAAACAAGCTTGCTCCCTCCTCCCTGTGCCTTCCTCTCACATATTTATACATGGCTATCATGTCTCCTCTCAGCCTTCTCTTCTTCAGGCTAAACATGACCAGCTCCTTAAGCCTCTCCTCATAGGGCTTGTTCTCCAGACCATTGATCATTTTAGTTGCCCTCCTCTGGACACATTCCAGCTTGTCAATATCTCTCAATTGCGGTGCCCAGAATTGGACACAATATTCCAGGTGTGGTCTGACCAAGGCAGAAAGAGGGGTAGCATGACTTCCCTGGATCTATACACTATGCTCCTATTGATGCAGGCCAAAACCCCATTGGGTTTTTTTGCCGCCACATCTCATTGTTGGCTCATGTTTAGCTTGTTGTCCACGAGGACCCCAAGATCTTTTTCACACGTACTGCTCTCGAGCCACGTGTTCCCCATTCTGTATCTTTGCATTTTATTTTTTCTGCCTAAGTGGAGTATCTCTCATTTGTCCCTGTTGAACTTCATTTTGTTAGTTTTGGCCCATCTCTCTAATCTGTTAAGATCGTTTTGAATTCTGCTCCTGTCTTCTGGAGTATTGGCTATCCCTCCCAATTTGGTGTCGTCTGCAAACTTGATGATCATGCCTTCTAGCCCTTCATCTACGTCATTAATAAAGATGTTGAACAGGACTGGGCCCAGGACAGAACCCTGCTTGTGGCACTCCACTCGTCACTTCTTTCCAGGATTTATTTTATTTGTCTTGTCAGGGCAACCAGTCAATTATATTACATTTCTAACAAAACAAAGCAAACAAACAGACAAAATACAAAATTTGTGAGTTTGGTTGTTGATTAAATGTCCTTTGACCAGTATCTGGCCACTTGGAGTGCTTCTGGTGTTGCTGCAAGAATGTCCTCCATTGTGCATGTGGCAGGGCAGGGCTCAGGTTGCATTGCAGCAGGTGCTCTGTGGTTTGCTCTTCTCCACACTCACAGGTCGAGGATTCCACTTTGTAGCCCCATTTCTGAAGGTTGGCTCTGCATCTTGTGGTGCCACAGCGCAGTCTGTTCAGCGCCTTCCAAGTCGCCCAGTCCTCTGTGTGCCCAGGGGGAAGTCTCTCATTTGGTATCAGCCATTGGTTGAGGTTCTGGGTTTGAGCCTGCCACTTTTGGACTCTCACTTGCTGAGGTGTTCCAGCGAGTGTCTCTGTGGATCTTAGAAAACTATTCCTAGATTTAAGTCATTGACATGCTGGCTGATATCCAAACAGGGAATGAGTTGGAGATGTCTCTGCCTTGGTCCTTTCACTACTGGCTGCTACTTCCCGGCGGATGTCAGGTGGTGCAATACCGGCTAAGCAGTGTAATTTCTCCAGTGCTATAGGGTGCAGACACCCCGTGATAATGCGGCATGTCTCATTAAGAGCCACATCCACTGTTTTAGTGTGGTGAGATGTGTTCCACACTGGGCATGCATACTCAGCAGCAGAGTAGCACAGCGCAAGGGGAGATGTCTTCATTGTATCTGGTTGTGATCCCCAGTTTGTGAGGATGAAGAGGATGCATTGGTGAGAATCACCCTCTGTGTTCATCCATTTAACCACTAAAAAGACAAATAAACGGATCATAGAGTAAATCAGACCTGAAGTCTCTTTTGAAGCAAGGTTGACTCAACTGAGGCTGCTGTATTTGTTCACATGATGAGATGCCATGTCTCATTGGGAAGAACATTAATACTGGTTGATAAAGTGGAAGGAAGCAGGAAAAGAAAGAGATCACACTGCAGATGGATTGATTAAAATGCTCCCACAATCACACAATCATCGCCATACCAATTTATCTTCTCAGAACTCTTGTGGAAATGCCACCAGCCCTATTCTGAAATGCCTGTAGCTCCATTGGGGGACATATGCTTTGTGGCACAGGATGGTCACCATCAAGAAATACAAAAGTTACTGTGCTCCAGAATGTGGCCCACCATGAGTGTAGAAAGCTACAAATTCTCTCATATCTCAGGATCTGATCCCAGTTTGTCTGCTTCGAAATGGAATATATGAGTCTCTACTGCCATATAATCTGGGATAAGAAGATAATCTTCCGGTGGTCCATGCTCTGGTTACATCTCACATTGATTACTGCAACGTGCTCCACGTGGGGTTGCCCTTGAAGACTGCCCGGAAGCTTCAGATGGTCCAGCGCTCGGCAGCCAGGTTGCTAACGGGAGCGGCACTCAGGGAGCATACCACTTCTCTATTGAGCCAGCTCCACTGGCTGCCAATCTGCTACCGGGCACAATTCAAGGTGCTGGCGTTAGCCTATAAAGCCCTAAACGGTTCTGGCCCCACTTACCTCTCCGAACGCATCTCCTCCTATGAACCGACTAGGACATTAAGATCGTCTGGGGAGGCCCTGCTCTCGGTCCCGCCTGCGTCACAGGCGCGTCTGGCGGGGACGAGGGACAGGGCCTTCTCGGTGGTGGCCCCTCAGCTATGGAATGCCTTACCTGTAGACATCACACAGGCCCCTTCGTTGTTGGCATTTCAGAGAAAGGTTAAGACTTGGCTTTATGAACAAGCATTTGGCTAAACAGTACAACTGAACACGGAAAGACGGTAAAATTGAACATAGGAATGGCACAAGGATTGTGAGAACGGATCTGATTTCATTGAGGCGTTATGATATGAGTTGATAATTGTTGATTTTGTCTGCTGTATATGATGTGTTTTAATTGCCTATGACATTGTTGTAATAACCTGTATTGTGTAAACCGCATTGAGTCGCCTGACTGGGCTGAAAAATGCGGTATAGAAATAAAGCAAATAAATAAATAAATAAATAATCTGGGTTTGGATACTATAATATAAGGATAGTGTAAGGAAAACTCATACACAGTCCCCCAAGCTTGGAGGGCAAATGCTGCTGTGCCGCATAAAATATTGCTATGTTCTTACGCTTGCGTGCACGCTCTCTCTCTCTCTCTCTATCTATCTATCTATCTATCTATATATATGTATGAAAATAAATTAACATTTAAAATAACATTGAATGCCACTTCAGTTCCTTTGGCACACACACAAGGCTGGTAGGAACATGTCAATGAAGTGATTTATGATAGCAAAATCCACCTGGGCAGCTGTGCAATTTTTGGCACTTAAAAGTTCAAACCTCTCTGCTGCTTCCTGTCTAAACATTTATCAGTGCACTCAGTGTACCTAACACTGTTTTGATTACTCGCTTCTGACAGTTCATGGAAAATGAAAACTAGCTGCAAACAATATGTTAAAAGTAAACACCCGGCATGGGTGCCATACCTTAAGCGTAAAGGATGAAAGCTCCCCTTGCTGGCTGCACCCATAAATCCCACTGATCTAAATGTGATGAATCATTTTTCCTAATGTTGGCATCCTCCGTTCTGAAGGGCACAAAACCATGTCTTTGGGATGTGTATGTGGATTCTAATAGACACGCAGACAAGCAGAAGGAATCACCTTATTCATCCTCCCATAGCATATCTGGAAAAAAATCCACTTAAGAATAACCTTTAACTTTCCTATCAATATAGCCAGAAAACGTACTGGGGTGCGGTTGCTTTCCCACTGCCTTTCCTTGGTTACTTTTGCTGATTTTTGCAAATGGAAGGTGGGGGGCGTCTGAGCAGAATCTCTTTCTCAATCTCTTTCAATTTGGTACATTTGGTTTTCTGGAATCCTGGTTTACGGAGAGAGGGAAAGGGCTCTCTGTTGCACCTCAGAGCAGGCATGTAGCCGGGGCGGGGGGGGGGGGGGGGGCTCGAGGGGCTTCAGCTACCCCCCCCCCCCGAAATTCTCATGGTGGTTCGCAAAAAGGCCTTACTGGTGCATTATTTAAACTGTTATGTTTATTCATATCATGATCTGATCACCATACTCAATATATCCCATATGCATGGGGTATTGGGGTAATGATACAAAAGGTTTGCTAGGCTAGACCCTCTTTCACTCAGACTCAGCCCCCCCACGAGCCCCCCCTCGAAAAAATTCACACACACACACACACACCCCGAAACGAAATCCTGGCTACGGGCCTGCCTCAGAGTAAACTCACCTTGCTTAAAACACCAGAGAGCACACAAGCAGGGTTAGGCTTCAGCTGATTATCTTTGTAGTAGCTGGAGAGATCTTTCAAGGCATTAATAAGTTGGATTTCAACTGTTTCAAAGTCTCTTGCTTGTGTTGTTAGGCCAAGGTCATCAGCATATATAAAGCTCTTTGTGAGTGGTGGTTGTGGCTGATCCTTAGTAAAGATATTAAAGTTAGTAAAGTTAGTAAAGGTTATGTAATAAAACCCCATTATGGGGTGAATGTGGCAGCTTTCTGATTGGCTGCCACCTTCACAGGCCACTGTGACCAACACAGGTGACGCAACTGGACCAAACTTGGCACACATAACCCCCATGAACCCCTTTACGTCCTGGTACGGTTTGGGGGAGGTGGACCACGTATTATGGGATTTGTAGTGCTTTCAAACAGTTTGGTTCCCAGGGACCACTGTGGCCCCCAACAAATACCGATGAAGACCAAACTTGGCTCACCGAGCCCCCAGGACCCACTCTACATCCTACTGCAATTTGGAGGAAGGCAGACCATGGATTATGGGACTTGAAGTACCTCCACTTCCTTTCCGAGACTGCTGTGACCCTCATCAAATCACTGAACAAGACCAAACTTGGCACACATAACCCCCATGACCCCTTTTACATCCTGGTGAGGTTTGGGGGAGGGCACACAAGGCATGATGGGATTTGTAGTACTTTCAAACCTTTCAGTTCCCACAGACCACTGCGGCCCCCAACAATGACCAATAAAGACCAAACTTGGCACACAGAGCCCCCATGACCCACTCTCCATCCTGCTGCAGTTTGGAGGAGGATGGACCACAGATGATGGGACTCGCAGTACCTTCACTAACTCTTCCTGAGACCACTCCAAGCCATATAAATAACTGATACAGACCAACCTTGATACACAATTCCTTTCTCAAATAACCCGGGCAGCGCCGGGTCCCCAAGCTAGTTTATACTATAATTACAATTATTATCCAATACTTAATTTTTTTTGCAAAAAATCATGAATTATTTTCTATTGGCCTGAACATCTGAGCAAGAAAACTGTTTTACAATATAAAAGCAATAAATCAATGCTGACGTGTTCAGTGACAGTAGGAAGCACCGGTGAGAGCATCTTGTTCTAATCAAACACTTTAGGTAAAGCATAGTCACATTATGAAGTACATTTGCAGAACAGTCATGAGAAAGATTGCTCTTAAGTGAAGTGGAACAGAGGAAATCTAACATGTCCTGATTCAAAGTCAACATTTAAAAGAAAGTGGGGCTTAAAACGATAAAGAGACCAAACACAAATTGAGTGTGGAAAACTAGAGTGAAATCGGGCCATCAAGAGCCTGAATGCACATGGTTAGATCATGGATTGTATCATTTACACTGGAAAGTCAGTCCAAATTAACACTTTTTGCTTGCCTAACAAACACCCCTGCAGAATCTATTTGTAAATCAATATAGGAAGAGCTTAAAGGGCAGCATGCTGAGCAATTGAGTCCTTAAATGACTTGTACAAAAGTGTGTCTCTTTACAGGAGGTTTTGATCATGCTGAACACACCATAGAATTTTTGTGTGTTAAATCTTCAAAATGAGACGTTGAGAACGCTAGGTTACATATGTAGAGTGCTGCTGTTAGCTATTTCCGTGGCTGGAACGAAAAGTGGGACTGTACTGTCGCATGCTGGGCCTGTGCATAAGACTGTAGACAGGACATAAATTCTGTGTGCCCAACGGGATCCCATCTGTCAATGTACCTGCTTACTTTAATATGGTAGAGCTTAACTGTTTTTCAGGATTACAGGCTTTTCTGGGAGTCTGATGAAAACTATTGGTCCCTGCCTCATAAGAGGGAAACAAAGATAGAATGCATCTACCTGTCTGAATAAACCTTTACGAACCACTGCAGAAACTAAGATCTTCTGGGGAGGCCCTGCTCTCGGTCCCGCCACCATCACAGGTGGGTTTGGCGGGGACAAGAGACAGGGCCTTCTCAGTGATTGTCCCCTGGTTATGGAACTCCCTTCCTGGCAATATTAGATCAACCCCCTCCCTCCTGTCCTTCAGAAGGATGGTGAAGACCTGGCTGTAGGATGAAGCCTTTGAGGCAGTGCAATGAGGAAAAACTGTGTCCTGAGATTGTTTTTAAGAAACTTTTAATGTGAATATAAGAGATTTTAATGTTGGTTTTATGTCCTAACATTGAATGTTTGGCGTATATACGTTGTGCTCCGCTCTGAGTCCCCTGCGGGGTGAGAAGGGCAGGATAAAAATGTTTTAAATAAATAAAATAAATAATAGATTTGTATAGTAGTGTCCTGAATCAGATTACACTTCTTTTCAACACTATATTTTAACTTGACAATAAAAAAGAACTTTATTTTCACAAACACAACTTTCAACGTTAACAGGAATAAAGATTCTGGCAACTATTAAAAGACTCTGCATAAAGACTAGCCAAGGACACAGGCTAAGACTGCATACTTTAGAGTTTGACATTTGGACAGCCCCCAAGTGTTGAGGGATCACTCCCATTCAATTTTCTTCCCTGCATAAGACCTCACTTCTCTCTTCTAAATTGGGTGGTTTTGAAGGGGAGATTAGTGGTTAAAGTAGGCATATTTTATTTATTTATTTATTTCATATATTTATATCCCACCCTTCTCCCCACAAGGGGGACCCAGGGCGGCCCCACATGAGCATCAGAGGATGCCAACAACATAAATACCGCAAAAACTACAACTCACAATAAAATCGTTTTAAAACATTGTACATCATCAATAAAATTTAACAATAAATTAATAGATTAACGTGCCAGTAAAACCAAGTCAAGCCGGGAGAATCCATGTCGCAAAAATCCAAATTTCCTTTTCCTATTGCCTCTGATTGAACACCTGGCCCCAGAGCCAGGTCTTCAGTTGTTTTCTAAAGGACAGGAGGGAGGTGGCCAACCTGATATCCTTAGGGAGAGAGTGCCACAGACGAGAAGGCCCTGTCACTCATCCCCACCAACCGCATTTGCGAGAGTGGTGGGATCGAGAGCAGGGCTTCTCCTGATGATCTTAAGCTTCGTGATGGTTCACAGCAGGAGATACGTTCGGACAGGTAATCTGGGCCAGAACCGTTCAGGACTTTAAAGGTTAAAACCAGCACTTTGAATTGTGCCTGGAAGCTAATCGGCAGCCAGTGGAGCTGGCGCAACAGAGTAGTTCACTCCCTGTACGCCACTCCAGTTAACAACCTGGCTGCCGACCGCTGGACTAATTGGAGCTTCCGAGACGTTTTCAAAGGCAGCCCCACGTAGAGAGCGTTGCAGTTGTCTATTCGGGATGTAACCAGAGCGTGGACCACCTAGAGCAGTGGTTCTCAAATTCTGGGTCCCCAGATGTTTTGGCCTTCAACTCCCAGAAATTCTAACAGCTGGTAAACCCACAGGTTGAGAACCACTGACCTATAAGGATATTCCTGGCCATTTCTGGCTGATTGTTTGTTTGTTTTTTGCATTGGAAGGAAGCTTGGGGATGATAGGCAGAGCTTTTTTAAGGATTGCAGACAAAGTGGAGTCCACAAAGTGGAGTCCATGACATGCGAGTGTGGAGAAGAGCAAACCACAGACCACCTATTATAATGCAGCCTGAGCCCGGCTACATGCACAATGGAGGGCCTTCTTATAGCAACACCAGAGCCACTCCAAGTGGCCAGCTACCTACAAGAAGCACTGCCTGAGCATCAAGCAAAAAGTGGGTGCTAGAAACCATATCATACGAAAGCTGACTGGCACAACCTGGGGATCACAACCAGACACAGTGAAGACATCTACCCTTGTGGTATGCTACTCTGCTGCGGAGTATGCATGCCCAGTGTGGAACACATCTCACCACGCTAAAACAGTGGATGTGGCTCTTAATGAGACATGCCACATTATCACGGGGTGTCTGCGCCCTACACCACCGGAGAAATTACACTGTTTTGCCGGTATTGCACCACCTGACATCCCCCGGGAAGTAGCAGCCAATAGTGAAAGGACCAAGGCAGAGACATCTCCAGCTCATCACTTGTTTGGGTATCAGCCAGTACGTCAATGACTTAAATCAAGAAATAGTTTTCTAAGATCTACAGAGACACTCGCTGGAACACCTCAGCAAGCAAGAGTCCAAAAGTGGCAGGCTCAAACACAGAACCTCAACCAATGGCTGATACCAAATGAGAGACTCTCCCCTGGACACACAGAAGACTGGACGACTTGGAAGGCGCTGAAC
Organism: Anolis sagrei; assembly: GCF_037176765.1. NCBI lineage: Eukaryota > Metazoa > Chordata > Lepidosauria > Squamata > Anolidae > Anolis > Anolis sagrei. Next base: position 156,494,964 of record NC_090021.1, read on the forward strand.
AGACTGCACTCTGGCATCACGAGATGCAGAGCCAACCTTCAGAAATGAGGCCACAAAGTGGAATCCACGACATGTGAGTGTGGAGAAGAGCAAACTACAGACCACCTGCTGCAATGCAACCTGAGCCCCGCCACATGCACAATGGAGGGCCTTCTTATAGCAACACCAGAGCCACTCCAAGTGGCCAGCTACTAGTCAAAGGACATTTAATATAAAGCCAAGTTTTTTAAACTTTGCGTTTTTAAAATAAATTTCAACTGTACCCTTGGTTTGCTTCTGATAAGATAAATAAATAAATGGGCAGAGCTGATTTTTATAGCAAAGAGTATACAATATACTCTTCGTGGCATTTAGTTCTTGTGTGCTGTTGCTCAAAAGATACCAGGTTAGTTTGAGAAAGGTTTGAAGAAGTTTATCAAGTATTCACATAAATAAACTGGTTCCAACAAATATATTTTATCAGGTCCCAGGCTTATACGAGGGGTATTTTTTAAGTAAGGTCCGTTTGAACATAAGTACACAACGAAAGTTTATTTCAAAAAAGTAAATTTATTTTCAGGAATTATAGGCTAAAAAGTGGAACTGAACATCGTCTATAGCAATGGTTCTCAACCTGTGGGTCCCCAGATACTCTTCAGGAGGAGCTTGAAGACGTGGTTGTTCCAGTGTGCCTTCCCAGAATAATGATCCCATAGCACTTTCTCCTCCAAAGCACTTTACATTTTTTAGGTCTGCTTGTATGTTTTCCACAAACGCCCCATCACTTTTTCGCCCATGTTCCAGCATTATTTTCAATTTTAATTTTACATTTGGCCTTCCCATATTTTTTAATGGTGTGGTCTTACTGTTAATGTTGCATGATTGTATTGTCCATGTTTTATTATAATGGCTTGTATTGTTATTATTGCTTGTATTGTTGTGTTTGGGCTCGGCCTCATGTAAGCCGCACCGAGTCCCTTGGGGAGATGGTAGTGGGGTACAAATAAAGTGTTGTTGTTGTTGTTATTATGGGGTACAAATAAAGTGTTGTTGTTGTTGTTATTATTATTATTATTATTATTATTATTATTATTTGGCCTTCAACTCCCAGAAATCCTAACAGCTGCTAAACTGTATTGTCGAAGGCTTTCATGGCCGGAATCCATGGGTTGTTGTAGGTTTTTCCGGGCTATATGGCTAAACTGGCTGGGATTTCTGGGAGTTGTAGGCCAAAACACCTGGGGACCCATAGGTTGAGAACCACTGGGCTATGGGAAGCTCGGAAGAAGTGAAAGAACGTCACGAGACTGCCAGTAAGTAGCTTTTCATTTCCACAAGTTTTCCGAAAAGATCAGTTGTGAGGTTACCACTAACTCGATGCCACTGTAGTAAAATTACATCTATTTATGCCAATTTACTTACATAAGTTTGTTTAGTATAGTATTACAATTTAGTTTGGGACACCATTCATTAAGACATCAACAGAGATTTTAAAAAAATAGCAGTAGGCGATAATGTTTTAGAAATTATAAGGACATTCTAAGATTTCAAGGATTTGAGCCAGCAATTGAGAAAAAAACTGCAGAGATAGGGCTGATTAGAAAAGCACTAAATTCAGTGACAGAGCCAGCAAAGCCTGTGACACAATAAAACATTTTTACTAGAGCTAATTTATTCAAGTGGATATTTAAGACATGCTAGGTGCCAAGAGGTTCATGTGTCTGAATGCTGGCAGGGCAATCTTCAGACTTACCTGCGTTGCTGTACTTCACTCTTCAGCTTGTACAGGTTAAGAATACGTTGCAATGTTTAACATAGGCATGGGCAAACTTTGGCCATCCAGGTTTTTTGACTTCCCCTGTTTAAGGAGCTCCATTGGCTGCCGTTTATTTTCTGGTCCCAGTTCAAGGTGTAGGTTCTTACCTACAAAGCCCTGAACGGTTTGGGACCTGCCTACCTGCGTGACCGCATTTCTGTGTACGAACGCACACAATCTCTTCGATCATCTGGAGAGGCCCTGCTCTCGCTCCCACCCCCCTCGCAGGCGCAGGGCCTTTTTGGTGGTGGCCCCCCGACTCTGGAACTCACTTCCCAGGGATATCAGGCATGCCCCAACATTGACAGTCTTTAGGAGGAGCCTGAAAACTTTTTATTATTCATAGTCTTTATGTTCAAATGTATTGTAATGTTTCTTTTTGCTTTATCAATGTATGTATTTTATGGCATCGAATTGTGCCAACTGTGTATACTGCCCTGAGTCGCCTTTGGGCTGATATGGGCGGGATAGAAATAATGTGAATAAATAAATAAAACGTGGCTGTTCCAGTGTGCCTTCCCGGAATAAGGAAATAATTCCCAGCAAAATGTCCTCTGAATGCACTTTAACTATTAGTTGGATTGCGCTCCCCTCACTTCTTTTAAAACCCTCCTACCAGATATATCTTACCTTGTTCATGCCCAGCATTTATTTTTAAATTTTAAACTATTACATTTGGCCAAGCCATAGGTTTTAAAAACTTGTGCGTTATTGTTTATATGTGATTTATACTAATTGTATTGTTTTTGGTTTATTGCTTTCTTGTTTTATTGATGTGATGTTGGGCTTGGCCTCATGTAAGCCGCTCTGAGTCCCTTGGGGAGATGGTGGTGGGGTATAAATAAAGTTTTATTATTTATTTATTTGTTTGTTTGTTTGTCGTGTCAGGACCACCTCAAAGCTCCCTGCTTGAGCGGTAATGGCACGATCATCAGCATAGATGAAACTCTCTGTCCCTTCTGGCAGTGGCTGGTCATTTGTGTAGATGTTGAACATGGATGGAGCAAGCACGCTCCCCTGAGGCAGACCGTTCTTCTGTTTCCGCCATCTGCTTCTCTGGCCCTGGAACTCAACAAAAAAGCTCCTGTTCTGTAGCAGGTTTCCTATGAGGCGGGTGAGGTGGTAGTCCTTTGTGATATTATACATTTTTCTCAGGAGGAGGCGGTGGTTCACAGTATCATAGGCTGCTGACAGGTCTATGAAGACAGCTCCTGTGATCTGCTGCCTTTCAAAGCCATCTTCTATGTGCTGAGTCAGGTTCAACATTTGCAATGTGCAGCTTTTGCCTTTTCTGAAGCCAGCTTGCTGTGGGATCAGACATGGGTCTATTTTTTCCGTAATTCTATGCAAAATAAGTATCTCCTGAACTTTGTAGAGGTGGCACAACAGAGAGATTGATCTGTAGCTTTTTGGGTCATTGCGGTCTTTGCCTGGCTTCAAGATGGCGATTACTCTTGCTTTCCTCCAGATTTTGGGGATCTGACAGGATGCAGTGCAGTTGTTCATCAGCTCCAGCAGCCAGCACCTTGCTTTTGGACCAAAGTTCTTGATTTGTCCAATTCAGTAGATGTAAAGGGTTCATGAAGCGACCAGCATTATTATTATTATTATTATTATTATTATTATTATTATTATTATTGTTGTTATTCAACACCCACAATTCCTAACGGCAGGTAAATGGGCTGGGATTTCTGGGAGTCGAAGTCCAAAACTCCTGAAGGGCCGAGGTTTGCCTATGCCTAGTTTAATGGATCAAAAATGATAGAAAATGCAATGCAATGAGAAGGTTGGGGTAGCACATATATATATCTTCAATTTAATAAAAAGCCAAAAACATAAATGTGGATAGGGCACTGAGAGGACTCCTGCTTGGTGTTATTGCTCTTTGTTAAATAAATAACACTTTAATTTAAAAATAGCCTACTAGAAAGGCAGGTCAACACAATGCTAAACTTATTCAGACATATGAAGCCGTAGTCCAATAACAAAAAAGTCAACTTATTCCATCAAAATACATTTTGACTATAAAACGTATCAAAACACAATTAAAAGAGTTCCTTCTTTATACAGCAATTACGAAAAAAACAGCAAAACTCTAATGTGTTTTCTTCCTTTTGGCTGGAACAGGTGTTTTCTTTTCAGCCTTGCTTTGAGATTTGGGCTCGTACAATGCATTTCGTAGAAATCTTGAAGCAGCACCCTTATCCAGTTTGGCAGCTTTCTTCTTGTCTGCTATCTCTTTGACTCTGTTCATGTATGTTCTTATTCTTTCCTGAAAAATAAAGAAAAATTTGAAAATGCAAACGTTTTCTACCATGACACAAAATGATTCACGATTTTTTAAGTAGAACACAAGAGTTGGCATCTACATAAAAACTCCAACCATCACCCAAGTCAAAAAAGAAGCACCATTAAAGCCTTGGCAGACCGTGCAAAAAGAATCTGCGAACCCCACCTCCTCCAAGATGAATTGAACCACCTCAACTGGGCTCTACAGGGCAATGGATACTCCACCTCAGACATCAGAAGAGCTGCAAGACCAAGAACAAGCCACGAGAGTAAAGATGAAGATCCATCCAGAGGAAAAGTGTTCCTGCCATACATCAAGGGAACCACTGACTGCATAGGGAAGCTGATAAGGAAACACAACATACAAACAATCTACAAACCCACCAAGAAAATCCAACAAATGCTACGTTCAGCAAAGAGGGATCCTCTCGCTTCTGCAGGAGTCTACCGTATACCATGCAGCTGTGGACAAGTCTACATAGGGACCACCAAACGCAGCATTGCCCAAACACGAATCAAGGAACATGAAAGGCACTGCAGACTACTTCAACCAGAGAAGTCAGCCATAGCAGAGCACCTGATGAACCAGCCTGGACACAGCATATTATTTGAGAACACAGAAATGCTGGGCCACTCTCACAACCACCATGTCAGACTACACAGAAAAGCCATTGAAATCCACAAGCATGTGGACAATTTCAACAAAAAGGAGGAAACCATGAAAATGAACAAAATCTGGCTACCAGTATTAAAAAAACTCTAAAATTGCAGCAGCACAACAGAGAGGAAGCAGGCAGGGACATCTAATTACCTCTCAACAAAAGTTTGCTCCAGGCACAGTCAGCCCACAGTCAGTTGAAACATTCACACCTAGCTCCAGCAGACAAGAGTCCTTTGTCCCACCCTGGTCATGCCACAGATATATAAACCCTTTTTCCTAGTTCCAACAGACCTCACTACCTCTGAGGATGCTTGCCATAGATGCAGGTGAAACGTCAGGAGATAATGCCTCTAGACCATGGCCATACAGCCCGAAAAAAACCTACAACAACCCAGTGATTCCGGCCATGAAAACCTTCGACAATACAAATAAAAGGATGAGCAAAAGGCTTTGTTGGGGCTCATCCATACAGTACTAGATCATGGCTTAATGTTATTTGGGATCTGCAATGATGCAGGTAAAAAGAGATGATAGAAGTTGACAAACAAAATGAATTCTCCCAGCCTGAATGAGAAGTTTCATTGCACACATGACATATTAGTTCTTTCACGCTGTCCTAAGCACCAAAAAGAAATCAACAAGTAATGATTCATCTTCCATATGCAAGGTAAAAACAGTATACTATCCTTTGGAGAGAAATAACATCAATTTTCATCACATATTCCCAGGTGCTCATATTATCGTATCTATAAGAAACTAGAAAAACATCACTTTCCTTAGGGAGTTCACACGGTCATGCTGTTTGAGCTTTTCATCCCTCAATATATTTACTATGAGCGAGCATGACACACTTTTCATATCGACAGAAAAAAACGGATGTTGATTTCGTTCTGATAAGAGCTTGAATGAATCCAATTTTCCTTTTCAAAAGAATGTATCATAAAATCCAACTGTGAAATATGTACAGACAAGAGACTAAACTGCCAATTTACTGAACAATTAGTTTTGCTTATTATAATACTTTTTATTATTATTTTAGCACTGCTACATATGTGTATAATACATATAACATAAAATTCAGATCGACAACCACAGATCTGATCTGTATTTTTTGTATCCTCTAAGCTAAATCAAAGTCAGCAGAATTTCCAAGATATCCACTCTTATATACTATACTCGTGTATCTAAATGGATTATAAAGACAAACGGAAAAGATTTATTATAGGCAATAAATATGTCACTAATGCAGAATTACTGGACAGTACACATACAACTAGTGCCAAAAAAGCTTTTAGCTTTGTTGCCGAACTGGGTTTTTTACTGCTGAGAAAATGAATTAATGGAAGGATTGGAAAAGGGGAGGGAGATCTTTCCCGTCTTTGCTAGTAAATCAACCACACGATACTTTTAAAGTCATACAGGAGTAACAAAAGGTAGCCTCAGAGACACTAGTCCAACTATTTATAGGAAAACACGCTATACTGGAAGTTATAAATAATGATTAGACATGTAACATTTTTCCATTCCTTAAGTGAAAAGCTGTAGGCACAAAATCTGAGTCTTAGAAGAAAGGAGGATTGTTTTGGTTTAACGTGTGACCCTTTTAAGAATCACACTGAAAATGAAACCTACTTTCAGACAAACAAAGCAAAAATACATGGTGGAAATCCCAGTTTAGAAGCACATCACATGGGTTGCATCCCAGGGCAACTTTGCCTTTCTGGAAAGTGTTTCTGCTCATTAGAACTGTCCTGGAAAAGGTTTAGGTAGTCCGTCAGGACATGTGTCAATGGGTATATGCCGTAGATCAGTGTTTCTCAACCTTCCTAATGCCGCGACCCCTAAATTCAGTTCCTCAAGGTGTGGTGACCCTCAACCATAAAATTATTTTTGTTGCTACTTCATAACTGTAATTTTGCTACTGTTATGAATCATAATATAAATATCTGATACACAGTATGTATCTTCATTCACTGGACCAAATTTGGCACAAATACCCAATACACCCAAATTTGAATACTGGTGAGGTTGGGGGAGGGGATTGATTTTGACACTTGGGAGTTGTAGTTGCTGGGATATATGTTGTTGTTGTTCATTCGTTCAGTCGTCTCCGACTCTTCGTGACCTTATGGACCAGTCCACGCCAGAGCTCCCTGTCGGCCGTCACCACCCCCAGCTCCTTCAAGGTCAGTCCAGTCACTTCAAGGATGCCATCCATCCATCTTGCCCTTGGTCGGCCCCTCTTCCTTTTGCCTTCCACTTTCCCCAGCATAATTGTCTTCTCTAGGCTTTGCTGTCTCCTCATGATGTGGCCAAAGTACTTCAACTTTGTCTCTAGTATCCTTCCCTCCAGTGAGCAGCCGGGCTTTATTTCCTGGAGGATGGATATATAGTTCATCTATAATCAAAGATCATTCTGAACCCCCAGCAACGATGGAACTGAACCAAACCTGGCACACAGAACTCCCATTACCAATAGAAAATACTGGAAGGATTTGGTGGACATTGACCTTGAGTTTTGGAGTTGTAGTTCACTTACATCCAGAGAGTACCGTGGACTCAAACGATGATGGATCTGGACCAAACTTGGCACGAATACTCAATGTGCCGAAATCTGAACACTGGTGGAGCTTGGGGGAAATAGAACTCGACATTTCGGAGTTATAGTTGCTGGGATTTATAGTTCACGTACAATCAAAAAGCATTCTGACCCCACCAACGATAAAATTGGGCCAAACTTCCCACACAGAACCCCCATGACCAACAGAAAATACTGTGTTTTCTGATGGTCTTTGGCGACCCCTCTGGAACCCCCTGGCGACCCCCTTTGGGGTCCCGACCCCCTTTGGGGTCCCGACCCCCAGGTTGAGAAACACTGCCGTAGATAGAATATGTGTAAAATGGGAAAACCAGGCACTCCAACTTCTTTTGGTACTTTCATCTAAAACAGTGGTTCTCAACTTGCGAGTCCCCAGATGGTTTGGCCTTCAACTCCCAGAAATCCTAACAGCTGGTAAACTGGCTGGGATTTCTGGGAGTTGTAGGCCAAAACACCTGCAGACCCACAGGCTGAGAACCACTGCAACCTCAAAGAAGCTATTATTGGCCACATTCCCAGGAGAATACAAGTTGTCTGAATATGTTGAGGTATATTGTGTCTTTTAAATGTAACTCTTGTATTACCAATACGGGTGCCACTTAGAATGAAATGCTATGCTGAAACGTTTATGTTGAGGCTGTGATTGAGTGACCTTAAGATAAGCTCTCTGCTGCTGAGAAATTTTATGGAGTTAACCGTTTGGAGCAGCAGTTCCAAACTGACTTTCAGTTTTTTCCTGTGTGTCGCTCGCTGTAGATGGACATGTTTTAGATATGCTTAGTAAACTGAGTTTTCTTTGTAACCTGACATCTCCAGAGTCCACGATTTTACATAGCAATATTTTTTTTACATAGCAATATCATAGCAATATTTAGTTAACTACCACCATTACCACCCATAAGGGGTAATCGTATAATATCAACTAGCACTTCCTGGTAGTCATTGGTGCCATCTGTCATCATTGTAATAAGAACGATTTAGAGCACCTAGGCGCCTGCCACCTGCTGCTAGATTGCACCAGCACTTTCGCCCCTTCCCTGTCCCTCTGTGCCGCACTTTATATCGATAAGTAGAGCACTTTAGAACTAGCACTTTATTAATGTGCCTTTGAATTGTGTGTTGCTGCTAATTAATTTACGTTCATTCACGCTCACCGACGGACTGCTCCTGAAATCTATGCACTTTAAGAACTGGTCTATTGAAGCAGTCGGAATATCGACTACCACCCATATTGCTGCTACTCATGTGGTCCCCCGCCCCCCTTTGGGTACTGTTTATATTGCTCTGGTGTTGGGGAGGGGGCAGAAGAGGAGGTGGCCCGGAGCCTGTGATGGAGAGTGTGGTGGGGAGGGAGGGGGAGGGGGAGGGGGGATGCTGGCAAGAACCAATAAACATAACAACAAGTGTAGGAGAAAGTACTCTTACAGCTCATAACGGCGGCATGGAGGGGGGGAGGTGTTCCACTAGCCGAGGGGTCCCCATAGAGGTCGTGGTGGGAAGGAGGAGATGCGGGAGAAGGAGACCTCGAATTCGGCCTAATTCGGACCGCTTTTCCAAATTAACTATCCCCAATAGGTCTCCTAAGGTAATTTGGTGTAACCAGGTGAGCGGGCCCTCTGGCTTGAAGGTGGTGTTGTTGAACGCCAGGTCTGTCAACGGAAAAACAACTTGGATCCAGGACTTAATCCTGGAGGAGCGGGCAGATCTGGCGTGCATCACGGAGACCTGGTTGGATGAAGCGGGGGGCGTAAACCTCTCCCAGCTTTGTCCTCCAGGTTTCTCCGTGCAACACCAACCTAGAGCCGGAGGACGGGGAGGCGGTGTCGCAGTGGTCTATAGAGATTCCATCCATCTAACCAGGAGCCCCATCCCGCAGACCACAAATTTTGAATGCGTCCACCTGAGGGTGGGTGACCGGGACAGAATAGGGATTCTTGTGGTGTACCGTCCACCTCGCTGCACTACAGTCTCCCTACCTGAGCTAGCGGGGGTGGTCTCGAGCCTGGCGGTGGAGTCCCAACGGCTTCTGGTGCTGGGGGACTTCAACATCCACGCCGAGGCAACCCTCACAGGTGCGGCTCAGGACTTCATGTCCGCCATGGCAACCATGGGGCTGTCCCAACAAATAACTGGCCCCACCCACTGTGCTGGACACACATTGGACTTGGTTTTCTGCCAGGGATGGGAGCAGGGTGGCGGTGTGGAGGAGCTGTCCATCTCTCCGTTGCCGTGGTCCGACCACTTCCTGATTAGATTTAGGCTCACTGCGCCCCCTAACCTCCGCAAGGGTGGAGGACCCATTAAGATGGTCCGCCCCAGGAGGCTAATGGATCCGAGTGGATTCCTGACGGCTCTTGGGGAGTTTCCCGCCGCCGCGGTAGGTGATCATGTCGAGGCCTTGGTCGCTCTCTGGAATGGGGAGATGACCAGGGCTATTGACAAGATCGCTCCGGAACGTCCCCTCTCGAGTAACCGAGCTAAACCAGCCCCTTGGTTTACTGAGGAGCTGGCAGCGATGAAGCGAAAGAAGAGGGTTCTAGAGAGCGTGTGGCGCTCAGACCCAAGCGAGTCAAACCGAACACGGTTTGTGTCCTTTTTAAGGGCTTATGCCGCGGCAATAAAAGCCGCAAAGAAAACTTTCTTTGCGGCCACTATTGCGTCTGCAAAAAACCGTCCGGCGGAGTTGTTTCGGGTTGTCAGAGGTCTTTTAACTCCCCCAACTTCAGGTGGGAGCCCTGACAACTCGGCAGCACGCTGTGAAGCATTTGCTCGGTTCTTTGCAGACAAAGTCGCTTTGATCCGCTCTGGGCTGGACGCCGCATTAGATGCAGTCTCTGTGGATGTGACACAAGCACCTGCTTGTCCGATTTTGTTGGATTCTTTTCAGTTTGTGAAACCCGAGGATGTGGACAAGATACTTGGAGGAATGAGACCCACCACGTCCATCCTAGACCCCTGCCCATCCTGGCTTCTGAAAGAGGCCAGAGGGGGATTGGCCGAGTGGGTAACGGTGGTGGTTAATGCCTCCCTTCGGGAAGGCAAGATTCCAGCGAGCCTAAAACAGGCTGTTGTAAAGCCGCTGTTGAAGAAACCATCACTCGACCCCACTAAATTGGACAACTTTCGGCCTGTTTCCAATCTTCCCTTCTTGGGCAAAGTCATGGAAAGCGTGGTGGCCTCACAACTCCAGGTATTCTTGAGAGACACGGATATTCTGGATCCGGCACAGTCTGGTTTCAGACCGGGACATGGTACCGAGACGGTCTTGGTCGCCTTAGTGGATGATCTGCGCCGGGAGCTAGACAGGGGGAGTGTGTCCCTGTTGGTGCTCCTGGACCTCTCAGCGGCCTTCGATACCGTCGACCACGGTATTCTTCTGGGGCGCCTTGCAGAGATGGGTCTTGGGGGCACTGCTTTGCAGTGGCTCCGGTCATTTCTGGAGGGTCGTACTCAGAAGGTGTTGCTGGGGGACTCCTGTTCAGCGCCACAGCCGTTGATCTGTGGCGTTCCTCAGGGTTCCATCTTGTCCCCCTTGCTGTTTAACATCTACATGAAGCCGCTGGGTGAGATCATCCGGAGTTTCGGGGTGCGGTGTCACCTGTACGCAGATGATGTCCAGCTCTGTCACTCCTTCCCACCTGCTACTAAGGAGGCCGTCGAAGTCCTGAACCGGTGCCTGGCCGCTGTAATGGTCTGGATGAGGGCGAACAAACTGAAACTAAATCCAGACAAGACAGAGGTACTCCTGGTCAGTCGCAAGGCCGAACAGGGTATAGGGTTACAGCCTGTGCTGGACGGGGTCGCACTCCCCTTGAAGGCGCAGGTTCGCAGCTTGGGTGTGACCCTGGACTCATCGCTGAGCCTGGAGCCTCAGGTTTCAGCGGTGACCAGGGGAGCATTTGCACAGCTTAGGCTCGTGCGCCAGCTGCGCCCGTATCTTGGGAAGTCTGACTTGGCCACGGTGGTACACGCTTTGGTCACATCCCGCCTCGACTACCGCAACGCTCTCTACGTGGGGCTGCCCTTGAAGACGGCCCGGAAGCTTCAGCTAGTCCAACGCGCGGCAGCCATGTTGTTAACGGGAGCAGGACGCAGAGAGCATACAACGCCCCTGCTGTCCCAGCTCCACTGGCTGCCGATTCGCTACCGGGCCCAATTTAAGGTGCTGGTGTTATCCTACAAAGCCCTAAACGGTTCCGGCCCAAAATACCTTGCAGACCGCATCTCGGCCTATGAGCCCACGAGGGCCTTGAGATCATCCGGGGAGACCCTTCTCTCGGTCCCGCCTGCCTCACAGGCACGTCTGGCGGGGACGAGAGAGCGGGCCTTCTCGGTGGTGGCCCCCCGGCTGTGGAACACCCTCCCTGTTGAAGTTAGACAGGCGCCCTCCTTGATGGCCTTTCGTAGGGGCCTGAAAACATGGCTCTTCGAGCAGGCCTTCAACTGAGAGTATCTTGAACGACACTGGAATGGACTAGGATTATGAATTTTGGCTATGACCCCAGGACTTGACGAAGTGGATTTTTAGTATAAGTATATGTCATGTTGTATTGTCTGGTTTGTATTGTCTTGATTTATTGTACACTGTCCTTTTTGTTGCTGTTCACCGCCCCGAGTCGCCCTCGGGCTGAGAGGGGCGGTCAATAAATGCAATAAATAAATAAATAAATAAATAAATAATTACAGAGCTGTATCTGGTGTATCTAGCATTTGCTTCGGTCAAGTTGCGCCCTAGCTTGACACAAGTTGCAACCTTTTTGAGATTTGTCCTGCAATGCATCTATTTCCAGGGCTGAAATTCAGAACATATGTATTTCAAGAGACAGTGAAGCTGGGCAGTTTGTATGCGGCTCCAGCCATGTAGAGTCTACTATGGAAAATTTCAAAAACATTCACAAACTAAGTTACAATTCAGTTCTAGCTTGCTGACATATGGACATAGCTCAAGAGAACTATACAATATGCAGATTGGTATATTCTGGTATATATGAGGAGCAGAGGAATGTTTACTATCACTTTCCACCCGATTGGTGTGAGATATTCTGTGAAATGCAGATTTTACTCCAAACAGTAATTCACAACACATACTCATTTAGTCTCAATGACCAAATCTATTGAGAAAGGAATACTGCACATCCAATTTCTGCTGTACAACTCGTGCCTAGGTGACATACAATGTCCACATCAGACAATTACTTTTATGATCAAATCTACAATGAGTTTCTTTCTGGATCACCCCAGTACCCTTCCACACAGTCATGTAACCCAGAATAGGTAAAGATAAAGGTTTTCCCCAGACATTAAGTCCAGTTGTGTCCAACTCTGGGGTGTGGTGCTCATCTCCATTGCTAAGCCGAAGAGCCAGCGTTGTCCATAGACACCTCCAAGGTCATGTGGCTAGCATGACTGCATAGAGCACCGTTACCTTCCTACCGGAGCGGTACCTATTGATTTACTCACATTTGCATGTCTGAGAACTGCTATGTTGGCAGAAGCTGGGGCTGACAGCAGAAGCTCACACTGTTCCCCAGATTCGAACCTGCAACCTTTTTGGTCAACAAGCTTAGCAGCTCAGTGATTTAATCCACTACGCCACCGGGGGCTCCTAACCCAGAATAACCCACAATATCTGCTTTGAACTGGGTTACCTGAGTTCACACCACCATATATCCCAGTTCAGATAATGTGCGATTTTATTCAGCTGTCTGGAAGTGCCCACAAATTGAATGTAAAGGGGAAGAAATTGATGCTGAAATTTACACCAGCAGCAGACTCCACATGAAGCTGATCAAGATGTGATAGTTTCCTACTCATTGAAAAAATCCTTACTACACATGGAGTAAATGCCATATTTTTACACTGAAATGGAATGGAGGCATCATTTAATATGTTATTGTGTGCTTTCAAGTGTCTTTCAACTTATGGCAACCTAAAGTGGGATGTTCTTGCCACAATTTGTTCAGAGGGGGGTTGCCAATGCCTTCCTCGGTGGCTGAGAGAATGTGACTTGCCCTGGGCCTCCCAGTGGATTTCCATGACCGAGTAGGAATTCAAACTGTGGTCTCATAATTGTAGTTCCAACAGCCAACAACTGTTGGCTGTAGTTCAAACAGCCAACAACCTCACTACCTCTGAGGATGCTTGCCATAGATGCAGGCAAAACGTCAGGAGAGAATGCCTCTAGAACATAGCTCTATAGCCTGAAAAAACTGACAACAACCCAGTGATTCTGGCCACGAAAGCCTTCGACAATACAGTGTGACATAATAGTTTCCCTGCTGTTTCATTTGGAAGCATTTAACTACTTCATTTTTAGCAAGCAAAGACTGATGACCCCTCCCTGACAACAGAATCATATTTTTAGACTTGATTTAATACCGTCAAAGCACTTGTCTCGACAAGAGGAATTTTGCCCTGTATTTAAAATAAGACTCTTACCAATTCCTGTTTCACTGGGTGCTCCTTTGGATTAATTCCCTGCGTGGCCAGGTAGACTGCAAGATGAATATTTTTTTTTTTAATAGGACACTAGCAATACATTCCCAAGAACACACATGACAGGCAAGTTGACATGTCAAGACTGGAAAATTATTTGGCTAACTAAACCATACCAATTTCAATATAAAGTGATTAATACTTGAGTGAAGAGGATTCAGTGCTCTACAAGAGAAAAGCAGTAAGGGAGGGGAAACAAAGAACAAGAAAAGGAGTATGATCACCTATTAAGATATGCCAAATGCTTAAAGAGCAAAGCTCATCTTTATCTATATAAATAAAAAGGTAATGTTTGTTTGTGATACCATCAGAACTCAAAAACCACTGGAATTGGCACCAAATTTGGACACAATACACCTAACAACCCAATGTATGTTCTCCACTTAAAAAAACCACCAAAATACACTTCCCCCTCCCTCACCCCACCCCCCTTAGAAAGACGTTCAACTGTAAGCCTCAGGGAGGGAGGGGGAAGGAGTGCACGTGCATGGCCAGCAGCGAGTGCACATGCCCAGCAGGCTCCCATGGAGGCCCTCCCTTCAGGAGCTGGAGGAAAAGCCCACATCCCCGCAGGCTTGCTACCCTGTCACTATCTTCCAAGGAGTAAACTTGCAACTGAAGGAAAGGAGGGATGGGGGGCACATTAGGAGCTGAGGGGAAAGAACAAACAAAAAGAGGTAAACAACACTTTAGATTTACTTTGTGCCTTCACTCTGCAGCAATACTCTTCTTTTTTGGATTCTCCGTGCTCCAACATATCGGAGGAAGCAGCAGCAGAAAAAAGAGGCAGAGAGAGAGGATGGGAGGAGCGGCAGGAAGGGAGACGGACTCTCCTCTCTCTCTCTCTCCCTTTCTCTTCAGCATCCACCGGATTCCTGGCTATGGCTCTGCAGGCTTCCAGCCCCATCCTAACTTTAAGTTTGTGTCACATGGCTTGGGGAGGGGGGGCAGCTAAGGATTACCCTGTCCACCACTCTCCAGGGCCAGCAAGAGTGACCAAAAGCTTTATTTACTGCAGAGGAGGCTCCTGTTTGGAGAAGAAAAGGTGAGAGGCAGGAGCCTGAGATTGGGGGTTGAGGCCTGCAACAGGAGTAGTTTTGTGGGCAAAGATTCTTGGAATTGCTGGGTGCCTCTGAGCATGTGCAGAGTGATTCCTTGAGCTTTCCAAAGGTGATGGATTGCAACTCCTTTCTATATATATATAATACTTTATATATTACTATTATATATATATTGCTGTATAATACATATATATAAAATATTTTATTGTTATATATACTACTATATAATATAACGTTACTACTATATATTACTATATTACATAGACTCATAGAATAGACTTAGAAGGGACTCTACCATGGTATTGGGGGAGAACAGACAGGAAGGAAGGAGAGAAGAAAGGAGGGGAAAAGGGAAGGACTGAAGGAGGGAAAAGTGGAGGGGAGGAAGGAAAGAGAAAAGGAGGGAGGGAAAGAAGGAAGGAGAGAAGGAAAGAAAGAAGGAAGTACCAAAGGAAGGAAGAAGAAAAGTAAAAAGGAAAGAAAAAGGGAGGGAAATGCAGGAAAGAAGTAAAGAAGGAAGGAGAAAAGGAAATAAAAAGTGAAAGAAGGAAGAAAACAGGGAGGGAAGAAAGGAGACAAAGGAAGAAGTAGAGAAAGGGGGAGAAAAGGAAGAAAAAAGAGAAGGATGAAACCAAAGAGCGAAAGAAGGAATGAAAAAAAAGGGTAGAGAAGGACGAAAGGGGAAGAAAAAGGGGGGAAGGAATAGGTAGGTACCTCTCTTTCATAATAGTCCAGATATCTACCTCTACTTTGAAAATTCTTACTATAGGCCACAGCAACGCGTGGCAGGGCACAGCTAGTCATTTATAAAAGGAAAGAAAAATCCTTTTCAAAAACTAAATAAAATAGCTAACTAGTTGCAGCATCACATACTTAAATACACAGAAAGATAAGGGGATACTCATTGTTGCTACGAATGCCTGACTTGGCATACTTACCCCAAAACATTGAATTCAATGTGTAAGCAGAAACTAAATCTAATTTTGCTTGTTCAAGAGGATCCAGCTAAATCCAGAAAGATAAAATCAACATCATGTGAATTTTATTACTTTCAACCAAAACATAACAGCAGCATACAGCAATATTTTATATCACAGAGAAATGGTAGAAGGGATTGAAGCTGAGGGTTGGATTATGGCAGCGTTTCTCAACCTGGGGGTCAGGACCCCTGGAGGGGTTGCGAGGGGGTGTCAGAGGGGTCGCCAAAGACACAGTATTTTCTGTTAGTCATGGGGGTTCTGTGTGGGAAGTTTGGCCAAATTCTAACCTTGGTGGGGTTCAGAATGCTCTTTGATTGTAGGTGAACTATAAATCACAGTAACTACAACTCCCAATGTCAAGGTCTATTTTCCCCAAACTCCAGCAGAGTTCACATTTGGGCATATTGATTTTCATGTCAAATTTGGTCCAGATTCATTATTGTTTGAATCCACAGTGCTCTCGGGATGTAGGTGAACTACAACTCCAAAACTCAGTCAGTGCCCATCATACCCTTCCAGTATTTTCTGTTGGTAATGGGAATTCTGTGTGCCGAGTTTGGTTCAATTCCATCATTGGTGGAGTTTGGAATGCTCTTTGATTGTAGGTGAACTATAAATCCCAGCAACTACAACTCCCAAATGACAAAATCAATCCCCCACCCAACGCTACCAGTGTTCAAATTTGGGTGTATCGGTTCAATTCCATCATTGGTGGCGTTTGGAATGTTCTTTGATTGTAGGAGAACTATAATTCCCAGCAACTACAACTCCCAAATGACAAAATCAATCCCCCACCCAACGCTACTAGTGTTCAAATTTGGGTGTATCGGTTCAATTCCATCATTGGTGGTGTTTGGAATGGTCTTTGATTGTAGGTGAACTATAAATCCCAGCAACTACAACTCCCAAATGACAAAATCAATCCCCCACCCAACGCTACTAGTGTTCAAATTTGGGTGTATCGGTTCAATTCCATCATTGGTGGTGTTTGGAATGCTCTTTGATTGTAGGTGAACTATAAATCCCAGCAACTACAACTCCCAAATGACAAAATCAATCCCCCACCCAACGCTACCAGTGTTCAAATTTGGGTGTATCGGTTCAATTCCATCATTGGTGGCATTTGGAATGGTCTTTGGTTGTAGGTGAACTATAAATCCCAGCAGCTACAACTCCCAAATGACAAAATCCCCCACCCAACGCCACCAGTGTTCAAATTTGGGTGTATTGGGTATTTTTGCCAAATTTGGTCCAGTGAATAAAAATACATCCTGCATTTCAGATATTTACATTATGCTTCATAACAGGAGCAAAATTACAGTTGTGATGTTGTCATGAAAATAATTTGCTGGTTGGGGGTCACCGCAACATGAGGAACTGTGTTAAGGGGTCGCGGCATTAGGAAGGTTGAGAACCACTGGTTTATGGCAAAGGTTAGATTTAAACAGGGCTTCTCAGCTTCTAGCCATGAGGCCATGTGTGCCAGCTAATATATACAGATACTGGCAGTAATCCAAGGAGGCAGTGCCACATACCAGCCGGGTTTCTTAAGAGGCAACTATGAAAGCTCATGGAGTAGCTTCTCTTTACGAGTCTGCATGGGTTCTGGATTACTGCCACCTCTTATTTTATGTACAATGCATTCAAGAATACTGTGGTTATATAGCAAAAGGAAGGGGGAAAATTGGCTGTCAAATCCAATCCATCATTTTGCTCCTATAGGATTTCCTGGAAACTCGGATTACATGAATGTGCAGTTTACAAGATTGAACATGGATCCTGTCAAAGGGCTGAGCTGTCAAGATGGTTGTGTTCATAATTTATTCACAGTTGGAAGGCTTCAGGGGAAGGGTGAAATTCCCTGATCTACGAGGCTTTTTATTTAGCTCCAAAGAAATTACAAAATGTATTTTAAATGTTGAAATATACATGTACAAATACCTCAGGCAATACCTTGTGCTGTTGCTAGGTGTTGAAAGGGGAAACAAAAAGATTCTTTATATATTATTTGTTTTTTATACACCTGGAAGGGATACCATATAACAAGATTTTGCATTTTAGGACTGATTTGTTCTAGAAATAGAGATGAAGAAAACAAATCTACTTCGGGGGATGTGGCTAGATCCTGAATATGAAAGAATACGGGAATAATAACACTGTTCAACGGAGAAAAAGTTGCGGGCCTGAAAATAGTTGTTCTTTTATGATTTTGGGGTGCTGAAAATGAAAATGACATTTAAAAATGTATATTGGCTCTAGTTTTTATGATATAAGCAATCACGTGATCACGTATGGTTGAAAAAATGCATGTTGCAACTTACACTATGGAAGATACTAGAATACTCTAGAAAGTTTGATGACGCAGTATTAGTGCCGTGTGCAAAAGCCAGAAAGCCCTATATAAGGCCAGACTTTTGAACGGTGAGGGTCAGTCAGTTGAAGACTGAGACAGTATCGTTAAACATCGTTTTATATTGTTCTTTTTACTGTAGTTATGCCTCACACGTGTGTAAATAAAGCACTATGGAAAAAAGATACCAAGGCAAATGGACTCCGTCAATGCTGTCAGACTATTGCTGGAGCATTGTAAGAGACAATCCTTTCCTTGAATACAAAAGAAAAGTCAAGAGAAGCAAACAGGATATAAACTAAAGTCACAATTAAAGCGACATTTAAACTATCAGACTTTTCAACTGCATTAGGCCTACTAATATAGTTTCTTGCTGCACAAACATAAACAATAGACTAATTAAATAAATATTTCTCATGTATAAACTATGGCAATATAATTTGACTAAAATTTAGTAAATATTCACGGTTTATATACATGCAGTAAGGTTAGGCGCATTATCATAATATTAACGAATTACCTATTGTGGAGAAAATTGAAATAGCTGTTGCATAAAAACCAGAGCCAATTAACACATTTAATTATTATATTTGAATTCAATTTAATTTGTTAAATTTATTAAGAAATGGCACATTTCTTTTCTGCAACTGAGAAAAACTGAAAATTTGTAGAACAGTGTAATAATAATAATAATAATAAACCTTTATTTATACCCCGCTAACATCTCCCGAAGGACTCGGTGCAGCTTACAAGAGGCCGAGGCCCAACACATCAATAAAACAACAGCATAACAAATACAACAATAAATAAAACTCATAAAACAAGCAATAAACATTAAAACAATAGCAATAAACATTACACAATAACACCACGACACATTTAAAACTAAGGCCAAATGTAATTATTAAAAATGAAAAATGCTGGACATGACAGATGAAATAGATAGGTTTTTGGAGGTAGGTGCGATGTGCAATCTTAAATCTCTAGTAAAGTGCATTTGGGACATGATGCTAGGAGTTTCCTATTCTGGGACGGCACACTGAAACAACCACGTTTTCAAGCTCTTCCTAAAGACTGCCAATGTTTGGGCTTGTCTGATGTCCTTGGGGAGAGAGTTCCAGAGTTGGGGGGCTACCACGGAGAAGGCCCTGTCCCTCGTCCCCACCAAACGCGCTTGCGACGCAGGTGGGATCGTGAGTAGGGCCTCTCCAGATTAACGGAGGGATCGTGTGGGTTCATATACGGAGATGCGGTCACGCAGGTAGGTGGGTCCCAAACCGTTTAGGGCTTTGTAGGTAAGCACCTGCACCTTGAATTGGGACCAAAAAATGAACGGCAGCCAGTGGAGCTCCTTAAACAGGAGGGTTGACCTCCCCCTTTAAGGAGCACCAGTTAACAACCTGGCCGCCGCCCGTTGGACCAGTTGGAATTTCCGGGCCATTTTCAAGGGCAGCCCCATGTAGAGCACATTACAGTAGTCCAATCTGGTGGTGACTAAAGCATGGACCACCCTGGGAACCCTTAACATTTGGATTTTATGTTCTTCTTCAAGCATGCATAAATTGTCTTTCCAAACCAAGTCCACTAACATAGCAAACCACTGATGACTTAAGCAGGCAAACACTATTGTGCCTTTATCATCTTCTTACCTTCTGGAGAAGTTCACTTCTGGACACAGACATCATGGTCTTCAGCATATCATCTACAGAACTGACAGACTTCTCAAAAGCCAAGAGATAATCTTGAATCTCTGTTGGGTATTCTTCTGCTAGGGCCATCTCCGACATGATGTTCTACACATGAGAATAAATTATACTTTTCACAACAGGTTTGTTGTCACAGTCGTTAAAAGCCGCTAGCTACAGGAAAAGCTGCTGATCGGAGGGTCAACAGTTTGAAGCCGTGAGTCGGGATGAGCTCCCGACTGTCAGTCCTAGCTTCTGCCCACCTAGCAGTTCAAAAGCATGCAATGCAAGTAGATCAATAGGTACCGCCTCGGTGGGAAGGTAAAAGGGTGCCCCATACAGACATGTAGGCAAAAAGATCAGAGATGTCTATGGACAGCAGGTGCTTCAGTATGAAAAATGAAACAATAGCACCTCCCCATGACCGGAAGTTGAACAGCGCCTCCAGACACCAGAAATGGAAAAAGGGGAAAGTCTTTACCTTATCTGTGTATTGTATGTCATTTATTTTGCATAAAATGGCACTGAATGTTTGCCTTATATGTGTACTATAATCCGCTTTGAGTCCCTCCAGGGGGATAAAGCAGAATATATATAAAAGTGTATTATTCCATGGTTAACCAGGTATTCAAACCCTTTGTTGTTCATTCGTTCAGTCGTCTCCGACTCTTCGTGGCCTCATGGACCAGTCCACGCCAGAGCTCCCTGTCGGCCGTCACCACCCCCAGCTCCTTCAAGGTCAGTCCAGTCACTTCAAGGATGCCATCCATCCATCTTGCCCTTGGTCGGCCCCTCTCCCTTTTTCCTTCCACTTTCCCCAGCATCATTGTCTTCTCTAGGCTTTGCTGTCTCCTCATGATGTGGCCAAAGTACTTCAACTTTGTCTCTAGTATCCTTCCCTCCAGTGAGCAGTCGGGCTTTATTTCCTGGAGGATGGACTGGTTGGATCTACGGGCCCACACGTCCATAATTCAAACCCTAGTCTCCAGTTATAATCCAACACTCAAACCATTATACTATACTTGTTCTCTTTCACTATAGGTCAGTGTTTCTCAACCTGGGGGTCAGGACTCCTGTGGGAGTCACGAGGGGGTGTCAGAGGGGTCAACAAATATAATCAGAAAACACAGTATTTTCTGTTGGTCATTGGAGTTCTGTGTGGAAAGTTTGGCCCAATTATATGGTTGTTGGGGTTCAGAACGTTCATTGATTGTAGGTGAACTATAAATCCCAGCAACTACAACCCCCAAATGTCAAGTCTATTTTAGCCCAACTCCACCAGTGTTCACATTTGGGCATATTGCGTATTCGTGCCAAGTTTGGTCCAGATCCATCATTGTTTGAGCCCACAGTGCTCTCTGGATGTAGGAGCACTACAACTTCAAAACTCAAGGTCAATGCCCACCAGACCCTGTCAATATTTTCTGTTGGTCATGGGAGTTCTGTGTGCCAAGTTTGGTTCGATTCCATCATTGGTGGAGTTCAGAGTGCTCTTTGATTGAAGGTGGACTATAAATCCTAGCAACTACAACTCCCAAATGACTAAATCAACCCTCCCCCCCCAACCCAATCAGTATTCCAATTTTGGCATATGGGGTATTTGTGCCAAATTTGGTCCAGTGAATAAAAATACATCCTGCATATCAGGTATTTACATTATGAGTGATAACTGTAGCAAAATGACAGTTATGAAGTAACAATGAAAATAATGTTATGGTTGGGGGTCACCACAACATGAGGAATTGTATTAAGGGGTCGCGGCATTAGGAAGGTTGAGAAACACTGCTATAGGTACTAATGCATATGTATAAAACAGCAAGGCATAAATCCTACTATTTAACCCAACTAGAGTAGAGCCATTGATGTAATATATATAAATTCCATTAAATCAGGGGAATTTACATATTTATTTATTAATCATTTCCCACATTTCTAATTCAATGTTACAAGATAATACAAATATAAACAAATATAACAACAGTTTAAAACAGTAAATAGAACATAAAGTTAAAAACCCATTAAAAACATTGTCAGATGTTGACTTACCACCTACCAAGTGAATCAGTGGGTCTACTCTAATAGGGACTATAAATAACATTCAGATCCAAATTTGTGAAAAGGCTATTAATGAAATCACTTCCATTAAACATATGAACTGTGATATCAAGCAAACGGTTTGACTTTTGTAAAAACGGGCAGCTTTCAAAGTATAGAACAGATTGTCATAGTCTACCTCAAACACTACTTTGGCAGCGAAGCTGTCGCTTTGATATATAGTGATAAATTGGTAATGTTTCGATGTCAAAATAGAGAATATCAATGAACAGGGACTTTGGGGCGATGGATAAAAATACAAGAGATCTAATTTTTGATGGATTGAAAATTAATCTAAAAACAATTCAGCGTACAGGTAATTGCTTGGCATGTACCTAACATCTAATGAAATCTACATATTTGAATATGCATTAAGGTTATATTACACAATAATGTACTTCTACTGAAAATAATTATAATTAAATAGAATCTTCTACACTAGTGATTTAAACCGTGATTTAAATAATTAAAACTGAGTCCCTTAGAGTAGCAATTTAAATCAATTTTATTTAAATCAAATCATCCAAATGGATATAGTACCTATTTACATAGCACCTAAAGAAAACATAGGCCCAGGTTTTAAATTCTACTAAAAAGGAAACTAAACAACTAAAATAATATCTACAGCATTATTCCATGGTGGCAGCTCTATCCAGGGATTATTCAAATTTAATGAAGTTTTCTTCGGCCACTTCTACACTGCCATATAATCCAGATTATCAAAGCAGATATTTTTTTGGTCGAGTCAGGAGCAACTTGAGAAACTGCAAGTTGCTTCTGGTATGAGAAAATTGGCCATCTGCAAGGACGTTGCCCAGGGGACGCCTGGATGATTTTTGATGTTTTTATCATCCTTGTGGGAAGCTTCTCTCATCTCCCCGCATGAGGATCTGGAGCTGATAGAGGGAGCTCATCCGCCTCTCCCTGGATTCGAACCTGTGACCTGTCAGTCTTCAGTCCTGCCAGCACAGGGGTTTAACCCACTGCGCCACCAGGGGCTCATCAAAGCAGATAATCCACAATATCTGCTTTGAACTGGGTTATATGAGTCTACACTGCCATATAATCCAGTTCAAAGCAGATAATCTGGATTTTATAAGGCAGTGTAGAAGTTTATACTACCATATAATCCAGTGCAAAATGATCTTGACAGATTAGAGAGATGGGCCAAAACTAACAAAATGAAGTTCAACAGTGACAAATGCAAGATACTCCACTTAGGCAGAAAAAACGAAATGCAAAGATACAGAATGCGGGACAATGCCTGGCTTGAGAGCAGTACGTATGAAAAAGATCTTGGAGTCCTCGTGGACAACAAGTTAAACATGAGCCAACAATGTGATGTGGCGACAAAAAAAGCCAATGGGATTTTGGCCTGCATCAATAGGAGCATAGTGTCTAGATCTAGGGAAGTCATGCTACCCCTCTATTCTGCTTTGGTTAGACCACACCTGGAATATTGTGTCCAATTCTGGGCACCACAATTCAAGAGAGATATTGACAAGCTGGAATGTGTCCAGAGGAGGGCGACTAAAATGATCAAGAGTCTGGAGAACAAGCCCCATGAGGAGCGGCTTAAGGAGCTGGGCATGTTTAGCCTGAAGAAGAGAAGTCTGAGAGGAGATATGATAGCCATGTATAAATATGTGAGAGGAAGGCACAGGGAGGAGGGAGCAAGCTTGTTTTCTGCTTCCTTGGAGACTAGGACGTGGAACAATGGCTTCAAACTACAAGAGAGGAGATTTCATTTGAACATGAAGAAGAACTTCCTGACTGTGAGAGCCGTTCAGCAGTGGAACTCTCTGCCCCGGAGTGTGGCGGAGGCTCCTTCTTTGGAAGCTTTTAAACAGAGGCTGGATGGCCATCTGTCAGGGGTGCTTTGAATGCAATATTCCTGCTTCTTGGCAGGGGGTTGGACTGGATGGCCCATGAGGTCTCTTCCAACTCTTTGATTCTATGATTCTAAAGCAGATAATCTGGATTTTATGTGGCAGTGTATTAAATTTGTTATGTTGAAACTTTAACCTTCACAAATGAGCTTTGATCAAATAAGATCACTACCTGTTTCTATTAAACATTTGATTACAAAATCCACGTACAAATATATAGTTTATACGTAGCTATGGAACAGATGCTGCCAAGGGAAAAAGAAGGCCACATGGAATATTCCATAAACCTGCAGGCAATCCTAGATTCCTCATTTATTCATTTAATCCCCAAAGCCAATAACTACAAAAAGGTACTTCTTGTAACAAGCAGAAGCTTGATTTTCTTTTCCTGGCTTGGTTTTTTTAAATCACAACATACTGCCAAAACTGAATGACTGTATAAACCCATCCCCAAAGTATTTCCATTTTCTCATGAGACAGTGTCAAACAAGGAGGAGAAAATGGAGAGCCACCAGAAATATATAATGTGGATAAGTACACTATTTGATCCAGATGTTATTTAGTAACTAGTCAAGACAAGATGGAAGTAGTCTTGGTGGGTTAAGAACAGAAATGCATTGCATGAATAATCTAAGAGGCTGAATCTTAAGTTTTTACTTAGAAGAATTACTGATTGGAAGCAATTGCTTCTGAATTATATTTTTCCAATTGAAAGGGGGGTAACATATTGATTCCAGGATTATGCTTCAGCCTTCTACTCAACAAGTATGTTTACGACCCTTTCCACAGATATTGCATGGAA
The DNA here is from genome assembly GCF_037176765.1 of Anolis sagrei. Taxonomy (NCBI): domain Eukaryota; kingdom Metazoa; phylum Chordata; class Lepidosauria; order Squamata; family Anolidae; genus Anolis; species Anolis sagrei. The sequence continues at coordinate 156,519,664 of NC_090021.1, forward strand.
TTTAAGGGATTGGTACAGTGTCTTGTTTCCAAGGAGATACTATATTTTTAGGTTCAGAAAAACAATAGAATCTTATTCCAAAAAAGACTGTGTGCTTCAAGCCACTTGTAGACTACTGAAAGTCCAGCAATGTTCCCGTTATTGCCGCTAGCAGTCACCAGTCTTTGGAAATATATTTATGGCTATGGAACAATGAACACTACATAACAATATGACAGCAAATGTGGTGTCTTGGTTGAGAAAAGTTGGAAATGTTAATAATAATAATAACAACTAATAACAGCAACCCAGTGATTCTGGCCATGAAAGCTTTCAACAATGACTACTATCTAAATAAATAAAAATGTAATGTTCGTTTGTGGGATTAACAGAACTCAAAAACCACAGGACGAATTGACACGAAATTTGGATACAAGACACCTAACAACCCATTGTATGTCCTTCACTCAAAAAAAATGATTTTGTCATTTGGGAGTTGTAGTTGCTGGGATTTATAGTTCACCTACAATCAAAGAGCATTCTGAACCTCACCAATGACGGAATTGAACCAAACTTGGCACACAGTTCTCCCATGGCCAACAGAAAATACTGGAAGGGTTTGGTGGGCAGTGTCCTTTGGTTTTGGAGTTCTAGTTCACCTACATCCAGAGATCACTGTGGACTCAAACAATGATGGATCTGGACCAAACTCTATACTCAATATGCCCAAATGTGAACACTGGTGGAGTTTGGGGAAAATAGAATCTTGACATTTGGGAGTTGTAGTTGCTGGGATTTATAATTCACCTACAATCACAGAGCATTCTGAACCCCACCAACGAAAGAATTGGGCCAAACCTTCCACACAGAACCCCCATGTGGGCCACAGCAACACATGGCAGGAGACGGCTAGTTGTTAATAACTTAATAATAACTGAAATAAAGAAAACACATTTTCAGTTTTGAGCACTAGTTTGTACTTGGTAGTAGCAGGCTCTTGTGTCAAAGCATACATAATTGTTAAATTAGGATTTTATAAAATAGCCCTGCTTACTTGTTATTTAGCTTTTTATTGTAATTATTTGCAAGGGATTATATTTTCTTTTAATCCATCCTGCAAGCTGTCCTGGGTCCAATTTTAGGAAAACGGCAAATGTTACACAAGTAAGCTTCTGTTGAAGTTTGTGTAATGTGACATCATTATCAACATGATGGTCATCTGTCGGGGGGTGCTTTGATTGTGTGTTCCTGCATGGCAGGGGGTTATGGTGGGTGGCCTCTGCGGTCTCTTCCAACTCTATGACTCTATGATTTTCTCATCATCATCGTCTATTCCGCTTTTCACCCATGGAACCCAAAACAGTGTAGAGGACTGTCTTCCTCCACACTGATCATAAAGTTGAGCATGCCATATACAGTACAACGAATGTGGGCTCACCAAACAAGTGGTATGACTTGCAGGGGTTTCTTCCCAGCTTCTGTTCAACACTTTAACCACTACACCACACTATTCCCTGTAAATTTTATTTATATAGCTTTTTCCCTTTCAAGGTTGTCCTCTAAACTAGTTTTTCCAGGGGATTAGCTATCCTTGAAAATGACTCCAGACCTCTCTACATCTAGTTTCCTTTTATTTCAGTGAATTACCATTATGTCTGTCAATTATCAGACAGGTAATGTCTCATCAACTTCTAGAATACCAAGAAATACAAAAGCAAGGTCAGAATGAGTATATTTCTCAATCCACCAAAACTCAACGTAAAAATTATACTGTCGTGCAACTGTGCAGAACATTATAGCATGCAATTCAGAAATGTATGGCATCACATCTGTGTAAAACAGATCAATACAATAGACTTTGCAAAAATCTTATCTTGTGGGAAGCCTTGGGGAGAGGTGGTAAGAATTAAAATGTGTTGTTCTTGTTATTGTGGGGTCCAACATCTGATACATTTTCATATAGTTTAAAGAGGAGCCTTGGGAGATGGAACTGAAGGTGACTGACATGAACTGTACATACCCAGTTAGCAACCTCAGATCACTGTGTATGGTATCCCATGTCTCAAAGACCTTCCTTTGAAACCTTTTCTAGCAATCGTCTGATAGTAAAAACCAGCTAAAACCAGCAAAATTTAGACAATTCCTTTCTCCTACTATAATTTCCAGATTCCCAGAACCATATGGTCACTTCTATCTACACTGGGTATGTTCATTTGAGCATTTTAGTCCAATATATTCAGGACAAACAAACAAACCTCTTTTGGGTAAACAGAAATCTTTTCTGCTATCCTGAATCCAACTCCACAGCCAAATGGGATCTCCACTTTGAGATAAAGACTTAATGCCAGGGAGGGTAAAAGGGAGCACAGCTGTTTCCAAGCCTTCTCTGTTGACTTTCTAGAAGAGATACCATGGCCCCTTCCACATAGCTGAATAAAATCCCAAGTTATCTGCTTTGATATCTGCTCTTTTAACTGCGATGATAATGTTTTAATGTGTATGGTGCTGACATTTTAATCGTATAATGAAGTGGCATTGTGTTGTTATTGTATATTTTTTGTATGTTAACACATGTTGTGAACCGGTCCAAATCCCTCTTTGAAGGTGAGAGAGTCAGTATATAAAATCTCCAAATAAATAAATAAATAAATTTGAACTGGGATATATGACTATATGGACTCAAGATAATTCAGTTCAAAGCAGATATTGTGGGATTTTCTGCCTTGATATTTTGGGTTATATGGCTGTGTGAAAGGGCCCCTAGTAAGTTGTTATCATAATAGAACACTGGATGAGATGGCCTGATCGAGCATCTTTTTAAAATTATTATTTTTAATCCTGGGGAAAAAACAAAGAGCTGAGCTTTCCCTTCGTTCTTGCAAAATACACTACAGTCCCTTCCACACAGCTAAATAAAACCCCACATTTTCTGCTTTGAACTGGTATATACGGCAGTGTCGATTCAGGTAACCCAGTTGAAGGAAAATATTGTAGGATTTTTTGCCTTCATATTCTGGGTTATATGGCTGTGTGGAAGGGCCCTACATCTTGATAAAGGGTTTCTAGGAGGCATTAGATGGACCATATGGGGAGAGGGGGTTCAAGCTCCCTCCCCCAAGACTAAGCAAGCGAGTGCTGACACCCCCACATGATCTTGCAAAATTGGACCACTGAAGCTCCAATGCAGTTGGCTTGCTTTGAGTTTTTCGGGCTGTATGGCCATGTTTCAGCAGCATTTTCTGCCGTTTCACCTCCATCTGTGGCTGGCACGCTCAGAGATTTGTTCAGAGGTCTGTTGGAAATTAGGCAAGTGGAGTGTGTATATATCTGTGGACTGTCTGGGAGTGGGGAGAAATAACTCTTTTCTGTTTGAAGCAAGTGTGAATGTTGCAATTGGCAAGCTTGATTAGCATTAAGTAGCCTTGCAACTGTAAAGTCAATCAGGCTAGTTCTTTCATTCAGCATAGCTGTGATGAGAAAATGGAATGAATTGTGGGCAAATCTGCTAAAATATCAATGTCTTTCTCCTTGTTATTAAAGGTTACTTATTTTATTTTATTCTTCTTCCTCTGAACATACATTCATTCTCTAGTGGAGATATACTCCCTGCAGGGTCTTCCTGCCATCTATCCTCTGCTCCCTTTCCTAGGATTAAGGCCCCTTCTACACTGCCATTGTCTGCCTTGATATTTTGAGTTATATGGCTGTATGGAAGAACCTTGAATCCACACTGCCACATCATGAGAAGGAAAGCTTAGAGAAGACAGTTATGCTGGGGAAAGTGGAAGGAAAAAGGAAGAGGGGCCAACCAAGGGCCTGAAGAAGAGAAGGCTGAGAGGAGATATGATAGCCATGTATAAATATGTGAGAGGAAGCCACAGGGAGGAGGGAGCAAGCTTGTTTTCTGTTTCCTTGGAGACTAGGACGCGGAACAATGGCTTCAAACTACAAGAGAGGAGATTCCATCTGAACATTAGGAAGAACTTCCTGACTGTGAGAGCCGTTCAGCATTGGAACTCTCTGCCTCAGAGTGTGGTGGAGGCTCCTTCTTTGGAGGCTTTTAAGCAGAGGCTGGATGGCCATCTGTCAGGGGTGATTTGAATGCAATATTCCTGCTTCTTGGCAGGGGGTTGGACTGGATGGCCCATGAGGTCTCTTCCAAGTCTTTAATTCTATGATTCTATGATTCTAAGATGGTTGGATGATATCCTTGAAGTGACTGGACTGATCTTGAAGGAGCTGGGGGAAGTGACGACTGACAGGGAGCTCTGGCGTGGACTGGTCCATGAGGTCACAAAGAGTCGGAAGTGACTGAATGAATGAACAACAACATGGAAGAACCTTGAATCCACACTGCCATATAATTCAGTTTAATTTGGATTTTATACATCCATGTGGAAGGTCATATAATCCAGATTAATAAAGAAGATACTCCAGTTCAAAGCAATGTAGATTATCTGAGTCTACACTGTCTTTTAATCCAGTTCAAAGTAGATAATCTGGATTTTGTATGGCAGCATAGTTACAATGAAACCATGGAGGGGATTGCGTTTCTGTTTTGTTTTTATATTTAAAAGTGGCTCATTCAGAATAGATGGACGATCATTCAGCAATAATAACCCGCCTGCCTTGCTGGGCGGTGTCGCTGAAGAGCTGGGACCCCAACAAGGCTTTCTCCCCCCAGAGACCCATCCAAAAGAGAGAAGCATCAACTAACCTGCGCCCTCTCTCTTCCTTCCTTCCTTTCTGCCCAGAGGCTTCCTACCTTCCTTCCGGTGGCGTGGAGGAGAGCGAACGTGAGGGGGCGTGGCTAACGTAAGGGGCGTGGCCAGAATGACGTACGCGGAGGCGCTTCCTTCCTCGCAGGGCCTCAGCAGACAGGAAGGCCTATTGTTGTCCATTCCTTTCCCTTGGCGCTTTCTCCACCGTGTCTGAGGGGTTTGGGTTCAAGGGAAGGCCTTCAAATGGGAGAAAGGGTTCCAATCCTATCTATAACCAAGCCTATGGTTCTCTTCAAGAATGGCCATCAGACTGGAAAAAATCAACTTATATCCCCAAAACTAACAAAACGAAGTTCAACAGTGACAAATGCAAGATACTCCACTTTGGCAGGAAAAAACGAAATGCAAAGATACAGAATGGGGGACAATGCCTGGCTTGGGAGCAGTACGTGTGAAAAAGCCAATGGGATTTTGGCCTGCATCAATAGAAGCATAGTGTCTACATCTAGGGAAGTAATGCTACCCCTCTATTCCGCTTTGGTTAGACCACACCTGGAATATTGTGTCCAATTCTGGACACCACAATTCAAGAGAGATATTGACAAGCTGGAATGTGTCCAGAGGAGGGCGACTAAAATGATCAAGGGTCTGGAGAACAAGCCCTATGAGGAGCGGCTTAAGGAGCTGGGCATGTTTAGCCTGAAGAAGAGAAGGATGAGAGGAGATATGATAGCCATGTATAAATATGTGAGAGGAAGCCACAGGGAGGAGGGAGCAAGCTTGTTTTCTGCTTCCCTGGAGACTAGGACGCAGAACAATGGCTTCAAACTACAAGAGAGGAGATTCCATCTGAACACGAGGAAGAACTTCCTGACTGTGAGAGCCGTTCAGCAGTGGAACTCTCTGCCCCGGAGTGTGGTGGAGGCTCCTTCTTTGGAAGCTTTTAAACAGAGGCTGGATGGCCATCTGTCGGGTGATTTGAATGCAATATTCCTGCTTCTTGGCAGGGGGTTGGACTGGATGGCCCATGAGGTCTCTTCCAACTCTATGATTCTACCAAAAAAGGGAAATGCGAAAGACTGCTCAAACTTCCATACAGTGGCCCTTATTTCTCATGCCAGTAAGGTAATGCTCAAGATCCTGCAAGGAAGACTCCAGAAGTACATGGAGAGAGAGTTGCCAGATGTACAAACTGGGTTCAGAAAAGGCAGAGGAACGAGAGACCAGATTGCCAATATCCGCTGGATAATGGAGAAATAGGCAAAGAGGCTGCATCCCATCTGTGGGGGGATGCCTTCTGAACCCTGTGGCTGCCTTCTGAAGGATTCTGGGACTTGTAGTTTAGAGAGGAGGCCTTAAAATGCTCAGCCAGAGAGCATTTGAAGGCCCTGGATCTCACTAAACTACAAACCCCAGAATTCTGTAGGAAGAAGGCAACCACAAGGTTGTGGAGGCATGCATCCACTTGTCCTACTCTTTCAGCTCTAGTGTGATAGACCCTGGTGTTATTTCTTGGGTCCCACTAAGACTGATGCCATCTTGATTGCAGATGTTTTTATTCATAAATGGCAGATAATGTTCTCTGATAATTTTTGTCACTTGTTTTCTCCCATTTGTCATGTTATAAGGTATTGGAGGCACATGCACAATGGAGGACCTCCTTACAGCAATGCCAGAGGCACTCCCAAGTGGACAGCTACTGGTCAACAAGCATTTAATATAATGCCAAGTTTTTAAACTTATTTTTTTAAATACATTACAACCGTATTAAATGGAGCCCCTGGTGGCACAGTGGGTGGCACACTGAGCTACTGAACTTTCTGTCTGAAAGGTTGCAGGTTCGAATCCGGGGAGCGACGTGAGCTCCCACTGCTAGTTCCAGCTTCTGTCAACCTAGCAGTTCGAAAACTTGCGAATGTGAATAGATCAATAAGTACCACTTTGGCGGGAACATAACGGCGCTCCATGCAGTCATGCCGGCCACATGATCTTGGAGGTTTCTACAGACAACACTAGCTCTTTGGTTTAGAAATGGAGATGACCACCAACCCCCAGAGCCGGACATGACTGGACTTAATGTCAGGGCAAAACCTTTACCTTTTAGTACAACTGTACCCTTGGTTCACTTCTGATACGATAAATAAATCGGAGGCACAGTGCTGCAGTGGTTCCACTCATGCCTCTCAGACAAGTTCCAGATAGTGGTGCTTGGGATAGTTGCTCCTCAAAAAAGGCGCTTTTATGTGGCATCCAACAAGGTGCCATTCTATCCCCAATGCTTTTTGATATTTACATGAAACTGTTGAGAGAAATCATCCATGGGCATGTGACAGGGTGTTATCTGTATGTGAAAGGGTCTTTGAGCAAAATTTCCAAATGCTAAGCAAGGGGCTTTGCATGAAATTAACAGCAAAAGAGAAATATACCGTTTCTCTGTAGAAAAAGAGCAACACGGAAGAAAATGTTTTTAAGAAACAAGATGTGACATGTAGAGTTCATACAAAGTTCAAACCTACATAGGCAGTAGTTGTGTTGTGGTTAAGCCAAAGGTTGTGGTTAAGCACAGTGTTTGCAGGTACAAGAAGGTACTTTCCATCAAAAGGTCAAGGGAGAGGGGCTAGAAAGAGAATACTTTCCATGACCAAAAAACATGTTCTTGTTTACTTGAGGTTATATAACGGTGTACAAAAGCCAAGGGAGCGTGGCAGTCACTTGAAGGGTGGCATCTGCGTATGCTGCCAGGCTGTCCGTCTTCTTCATGAAGAAACTAAAATAAACCTTGTTTTTTGATCTTTTTTGGGGACTGTCTCCTTCCTTACGTGTTCCCATGATGTGGACCTAAGAAGACCCAATTTAGGGTCTCTAACATATGCTGATGACATCTAAATATATTTCTCCATGCTTTCAAAAGCAGCTACAGCTAAGGGTAGCGTGTCTCTGGTTGAATGAATAGTGAGACTAATTGTGAGACTAGTTGCTAGAATAATACCATCCAAAACCAGAACTTGGGAACTTTAGTTTGGGATGCCTGCTTGTGGATTCTGGAGCTGCAGTCCAAAACAGTGACTTTTCCAAGAAAAGAGCAACACACGAAGTTTGTGTGTACAGATCATTACACACAGCTTCTCAGTGCCAGGTACTTCTCAGTACCAAATACTGAGAAGGAAGACGAGAGAAGAGAAAATGACACAGTAGTTTAACATGTGATGATCAGAAAGGGAGAGGATCTGCATGCCACACTGAGAGGCTAACATTTCTATTTTGCAGACAATATCTATATAATACTGCACTATAATCAAAGAGTGCAGAAAACTGCCTGCCTTCATGACCTCCTTTTAACTTTTGAGTCGAATGACTGTATTTCCTCTTGGTTTAATTAGATTAGAAAGATCCTCTATCTCCCAATGACCTCTCTCCACCCCTTTTATGAAAGAGTGTTTCTCATCAAAATTTAAATGCAAAAGTAAACAGAATAAAATAAGCACAATTTTGCTTTAGGGTTATTTTTTCCCCCCAATGATTATACGGTGCTTTCTGATTAAAGCATTTTCTCTCTTTTTTTCTTTTTTAAAAAAGCAGGAAAGAGAGGAAGATCAACAATGAGATAATGAGACTTAGCACAAATCAAAAGAAGTTGCCTGTACAGTGATACCTTGATTTAAGAGTTTGATTAGTTCTGTCACTGAGCTCTTTTTAAAAAACTTTTTTCACTCGTGATTTCTTTTCACCCAATAAATTTTTACATGACCCCAAGTATAAAAGTATATAAAATAAGTATAAAAATCAAACATTAACTGATAAGTCAGCATTTGCAAGGCTTGCTAAACTGGCAGGTTTTTCTTTTTGTGGAGTACAGTCCACTGTAAATATTTTGTGTTGCTGCTAACGGATTTGTCTAAATGGATGGTTCAGAAGCCTTTTATTGTCACCAAATTTCTCATGATCCCAACATTGAGCTAATAGTCCAGGCCCCTGGCAGCTTACCTTCCATGAAGAAGAGAGCGTAACTGGTTTTAAATTGATTTTAATGTATATGTTGTGTTAACAGTTTATGTCTATGTTTTTGATTTATATAGTATGTTTTTGTATTATTTTGCATATGTGGAAAATAGGGCGGTATATAAATATATATATATATATATATATATATATATATATATATATATATAATTTGAGATCAAGACCCACAGATTGAGAAGTGAACTGATACACAAGAAAATTAATCAAAAACTAGCCAGAATGTCATTTTATTTATTTACTGTTCTGATTTTAGAGCATTAAAACACTCTAAAATCAGAACAGTAAATAAAGATCAAGACTCAAAAAGCAGGGAAATCCAGTCAAGAATAAATCAGGGCCAGCTAACACCTCCCAACAAAGGATTCCCCCAAGCAGCAAGCAGCCAGACCTTGAAGCTGCGGGCCATTAAATGCTAATGAAGGTGGCAAATTGCAATATTCACATGTACCTCTAGCAGACAAGAGTTCTTTCTCCCACCTTGGACATTCCACAGAAATATAAACCTCACTTACTTAGTTGCCAACATACCACTCAACCTCTGAGGATGCCTGCCATAGATGTGGGCAAAACATCAGGAGAGAATGCTTCTGGAACATGGCCATACAGCCCAGAAAACTCACAGCAACCCACATTATTTCTGCTTGTAGCGTGGTATAGCAGTGTAACTACTGTGTGTGACTAAGTGACTGAGTGAGTGAGAGAATATCTGCTCTGGTTTACAACCTTGACAATCTATATAAATAAAAATATAATGTTCATTTGTGGGATTAACAGAACTCAAAAACCACAGGACGAATTGGCACCAAATTTGGACACAAGACACCTAACAACCCAATGTATGTCCTTCACTCAAATTGATTTTGTCATTTTGGAGTTGCAGTTGCTGGGATTTATAGTTCACCTACAATCAAAGAGCATTCTGAACCCTACCAACGATGGAATTGAAGCAAACTTGGCACACAGTTCTCCAATGACCAACAGAAAATACTGGAAGGGTTTGGTGGGCAGTGTCCTTTGGTTTTGGAGTTGCAATTCACCTACATCCAGAGATGACTGTGGACTCAAATAATGATGGATCTGGACCAAACTTGGCACAAGCACTCAATGCGCCCAAATATGAACACAGATGTTGTAGTTGCTGGGATTTAGAGTTCACCTACAATCACAGAGTATTCCGAACCCCATCAATGATAGAATTGGGCCAAACCTCCCACACAGAAACCCCATGTGGGCCACAGCAACGCGTGGCAGGGGACAGCTAGTGAAACATAAAAGTGATGTACTGTTATCCTGCAGAGCAATTGGATTGTAATTTTATGTACACATGTAAACTGCCATACTGCACTTTGAGTATTAAGGATACTGATCCAAAACTGGCTTTCAATGGAGTATTGAACAGGAAGCTTTACTTCCGAAAGAAAGTTGGGATTATGGAACGATCAATTTGTTGGCTCTTATTGTTATTATATGCATTATGAGCAACCTTTATAAGGACTTTCTTGACAAAAATTGATTTCAAGGAGTTTTGCCTGTCTCTAAGGCAGGGTGGATTAACCTGTCCAAGATCATCCAGTGAATTAGCCATGGCTGAGCAGGAATTCAAATCTCGGTCTTCCTGTCCTATTCTAACACTCAAACCACGGCAGTTCTCTGAGCATATTTGCTGGGAGATATTCATCTTTCCAAGTCTCAACCAGTTTCAAACTCCAGTATCTTATTCCCCAGAACTCTGCCCACTCCTACCTTCACAAGCAGCACACAAATGTAGAAGTAGATTTCCAAGGAAGTAGATTTCTTTGATGAATCTTACAAAAGGCAGGTAAGTGTAACACATTAGTTGGAACAAACCTACTTTTTTTTAAATGCAAGAATGTCCTTTTTTGGTAAGCATGCATCCTCCTGTGCAAAATACAGTAGCAACTGGATTCCAAAAGCTTTGATATTGTATTTATCAAGTAGCTCAATGCCAATAGTTGAATCTTCTGCGTGCTGTTGTACTCACCCTCTTATTGTGAAGCCATTGTATAAGAGACTATTGTGATGTCTTCTTGATAATATCTTCGCTCTGGAGAAGACTTGGAAGTAATAATTTATGTGGAATGGGCAATTTATTGTCCTGTGCTATATTTGAGTGTTTCTGACATCTTTTATTCCTATTGCCCTCACAAGCCCTGCAGATTATACATATTAGCTTCATTTTTCTGCAGTGCACACCCTTATCCACTAGAGGACAGGGTGACAACATATTTTATACTACTTTGATAAGGATAAAGATAAGACATGGCTTTTATAGCTCTTTGAAATAGAATGTTTCAAGTTTCATCATCTCAAGGATTGGGTTGTTGTAGGTTTTTTCGGGCTATATGGCCATGTTCTAGAGGCATTCCTGATATTTTATCTGCATCTATGGCAAGCATCCTCACAACCTCTGAGGATGCTTGCCGTAGACGGAGGCGAAACATCAGGAGAGAATGCCTCCAGAACATGGCCATATAGCCTAAAAAAACCCCTACAACAACCCAGTGATTCCAGCCATGAAAGCCTTCGACAATACATCTCAAGGATTGTCATTTAATCTCTTTAGTCACCTTCGTCTGCTCAGAGCTCTCTTTTAAAGGCATTGATTTCTTCCAAATGTCTTATTCATTTCAAATAATTGGAGCTTTTGAAAACAGTACGCCTCCCCCACCCCTCATATCCCCAGCACCATTACCCAAGATTTCATTCACCCACATCTGAAAGACATCCTTCCAGAAGGTATTTTCTAGGTCCTCCAGTAAGACTCTATAGTGTTCTTAGACCCTATGCATTTAAATAGGATTCACTATTATCTATAGTTTCACATTTTCAACCAAATGCTGGGAATATATCCCCTGCAGATATGAGGGTTGTGCTGTATATACATAATATCTCCAAAACATTAAAATGGTGTAGAAAATATAAAATTCAACTATTAACATAATTTAATTTCTAATTATAATCAGCTTTAAAAACCACATTCCCCTTGAAATAGTAAAGTTTAACAATGACCAAAGCATGAGATCTAGTGTTACTGCTTTTGTGGCTAGGCCTATGCATGCATTTATTCATGTTCAGAGATTCTTATCTGTCCAGTTCTAGATTTGATCTACCTCAAAACGTGAGACGACTCTTGTGTTTTTTATTACAATGAGGTCTTGGTATCTACTGGGTTTAGTCGCAGGCCCCACTGTAAATACCAAAATCCATGGAAATTCAAGTCCCGTTATGTACAATGGCATAGTAAAATGATGTGTCTTGTATAAATAATAATAATAATATTTATTTATTTGATCAGTCATATGACCATTTCAAAATAGAACATGAGTAAAAAACAAGGCAACAAGGTGAGGACAGCAGCTGACCTTCTATTTATAGTCAGAATCTTATTTTCCTGGTTCTTCTTTCAGGAAATCTGCTCTTTTCTTGATAGCTTTCAGAATAAAAAGGCTTACTCTGATTATGCTGGATCTTTCCTGCCCTTGCAAGAGGGATGTCAGAAGATCATTTCTGTTGGGGGACCTGCAGTTGGATAATATTGGATATAAATATCTGTCTCGCAGTTCAGTATATGCTGGACAGTCAATAAAGAAATGTTCAATGTCTTCCACTGTTTGTTCTCCCCAGACGCAGAATCTCTCACTTCTTGGGATGTTACAGTAGCGCCCAGTTTGCACCATAGTACCGAGTTGTTCAAACCTAGCCCTAGCCCTAGTATATATTCTTCTTAAGGGTAGAGGAAGTGGAATAGTTAGGTAGTGCTCTAAATTAATATTCCTTTTGTGGGAAGCTAAAAACCTTGTGGCTGAAGACCTACCTGTGCTCTCTAGGTCCAGCTGTGCATAGACATCCCATCTTGTATAAATTAGTAAAATCAAGGTTTTCTTCTTTGGTTTTTTTTTTTTTTTTTGGCTGGGGGATATTATTAACCTGTGAATGGGCTGACTGTACTTTGGAGGGTGAGGAGTCCTGAAAGCTAGCTCCAGCAGATACCAAGAGACCACCATACTCTTTTCTGAGATTTGGGTACTTCAATACTGCGGATGGAATCAAAATTTCAGTTAGAATCCCCTCGGTGAATATTAGACTCTTTGGGTGTGTGGGATTTCTTTAAATGCAACAATCTCATGGCCTTTTTCACTGGTATCTGAAAGTTAAATGATTTGAGTGCAGCTTACTAAGATGAGCTGATACTAACATTATCTTAATTCTAAATCCCTCCCAGCCTTGGAATGTTTGAAAGACTTGAGGCAGCCTTTGCTCTGGGCTAACTTTGTGCTGGCATAGTGGCTCAACAACTCCCTCACTCTACCTTTCTCCATCTTTTTTGGCTTGAGTGCTGGTTGAGATCAAATGGCAGTTTTGTGTCAAAAGAAAGGCATTCTGAAGAAAGAGGCTTCACTCAATTCCTAGATTGCTATAGTAGATTCGTCTTTCAATTTGTTTTGCACTGGCCTTATTTTGTTTATATTATTTCATAAATCTTGTGGGATCTTAGATATGTTAAAGACATTGTTTTCATGTGCCTTCAGGTGGTTTCCAACATATGTCAATCTTAAGACAAACTTATCATTAAGTTTTCATTAATAGGGTTTCCCACTGAAGCTGAGAGAATGTGACTTACCCAAGGTCACACAATGGACTCCCATAGCCAAGTAGGGATTACAACCTTGGTCTTCGAATTTATAATTCAGTACTCAAACCACTATACCACACTAAGTGGAAACAAATGTGGTCATCGCTAATAGTCAACATGGATTTATCAAAAACAAGTCATGCCAGACTAATGTGATCTCTTTTTTCGATAGCGTTACAAGCTGGATAGATGCGGGAAATGCCGTGGATGTAGCATACCTGGATTTCAGTAAGGCCTTCGACAAGGTCCCCTATGACCTTCTGGCAAACAAACTAGTCCAATGTGGGCTAGGCAAAACTACAGTGAGGTGGATCAGTAATTGGTTAAATGGACCAACCCAGAGGGTGCTCACCAATGCTTCCTCTTAATCCTGGAAAGAAGTGACAAGTGGACTGCTGCCGGGTTTGGTCCTGAGCCCGGTCCTGTTCAACATTTTTATTAATGACTTAGATGAAGGGCTAGAAGGCAGAATCATCAAGTTTGCAGACGACACCAAATTGGGAGGGATAGCCAATACTCCAGAGGACAGGAGCAGGATTCAAAACGATCTTGGAAGATTAGAGAGATGGGCCAAAACTAACAAAATGAAGTTCAACAGTGACAAATGCAAGATACTCCACTTGGGCAGGAAAAACGAAATGCAAAGATACAAAATGAGGGACGATGCCTGGCTCGAGAGCAGTACGTGTGAAAAAGATCTTGGAGTCCTCGTGGACAACAAGTTAAACATGAGCCAACAATATGATGTGGCGACAAAAAAAGCCAATGGGATTTTGGCCTGCATCAATAGGAGCATAGTGTCTAGATCTAGGGAAGCCATGCTACCCCTCTATTCCGCTTTAGTTAGACCACACCTGGAATATTGTGTCCAAATCTGGGCACCACAATTGGAGAGAGGTATTGACAAGCTGGAATGTGTCCAGAGGAGGGTGACTAAAATGATCAAGGGTCTGGAGAACAAGCCCTATGAAGAGCGGCTTAAGGAGCTGGGCATGTTTAGCCTGAAGAAGAGAAGGCTGAGGGGAGATATGATAGCCATGTATAAATATGTGAGAGGAAGCCACAGGGAGGAGGGAGCAAGCTTGTTTTCTGCTTCCCTGGAGACTAGAACACGAAACAATGGCTTCAAACTACAAGAAAGGAGATTTTATCTGAACATGAGGAAGAACTTCCTGACTGTGAGAGCCGTTCAGCAGTGGAACTCTCTGCCCCGGAGTGTGGTGGAGGCTCCTTCTTTGGAAGATTTTAAACAGAGGCCATCTGTCGGGGGTGATTTGAATGCAATATTCCTGCTTCTTGGCAGGGGGTTGGACTGGATGGCCCATGAGGTCTCTTCCAACTCTTTGATTCTATGATTCTAAGTGTAACCTAAATAAATTACCTGTCTTTATTTTGGTAGGGACTAGGGAATCCCTTTATGATCCATCCTATCACCAGATTGTTAAACAAACATGACCTTAAAAATAATGTTCTGAATCTAATTACAAATTCCCATCATAGTAGAGTTACTGAACCAATGGCTTTTATATGATTGCTTACTTATTCATTTACTCATTGATTTAATAATCTACTTCAGTGTTTCTCAAACTGTGCTCCTCCAGGTGTTTTGGACTTTAGCTCCCAGAAATCCCAGCCATCTTAACAGTTGCTTGGAATTATGAGAGCTGAAGTCCAAAACATTTGGAGGAGCACAATTTGAAAAACTCTGATCTACTGTATTCTCCTCTCTGAAAGAACTATTATAAAATTACAACATTAATCCACCGCATATACGTACTTATATTATTTTAAACCATTAGCCAATATCAGAAAATAAAGAATTAAATATTTATTCTATTCAAATTACAAATGCACAAAATGAATGCAACTTAAGACATATGGACAAACATATAACAAATTAAATATCACAAGAGAGCTCAAAACATGGTAATTCTGAAAATTGGCTTCTGCAATGTCAGAAGACTGCTTTTGTAGACAACAGAATGTAAGTACATATTGAGAACAATTTTTTTAACAAATGCGAACAAACAGTACAATACACCATGAACTCCAGTGTAACTTCAGCATAAATGGGAAGCAGGTTATAATCTGCAAAAAAGGCACATTTCATTTTTTAAAGAAGTAAATACCCACTCAAGTCAAAGTTTTTCACATTTTGTGGTATCAGCCGAATGCCACATAATATTTCAACAAACTTCTGGAAGTTTGGTCAGGAAAATCCAAGAAAGTTTTTCGTCATTAGAAATCCTTTGGTCAAACCCGGTTCAGTTTAGTGACAATAAGTACTCTCACAGTCTGATCAAATGCACTGCAGACACAGAGGCCTCTTTTGTCTGGGCTCCAGTCAAGACTAGAAATAGGCTGTGTGGACAGTGTCACATTCTGGAAAAGGCTAACTGAACCAGCAACTCCCATCTCAGTTCCTTCTGAATCCTTCTTAGAGCGTTCTGCAGGATAATCACTTGGGGGGGGGGGGGGGATAAGGAAAGTTCACGTTATAAATTAATACCATATATTCTTGTAATGTTTATTTCATTTTCAAATGGCTTACAAGAGGTAGCTGCTTTGATCACCACAAATCTTTAGGGCGCAAATGCCTTGTCTAAGTCTGTTCTGCATGGTTCACAGGTTAAACTTTCAACCTGGCTCTCCTAAAAACCAATCCCCTTACAACTATTCCATACTATGTATTGTCGAAGGCTTTCATGGCTGGAATCACTAGGTTCTTGTGGGTTTTTTCGGGCTATAGAGCCATGTAGTCTGACATGGTGGTTGTGAGAGTGGTCCAGCATTTCTGTGTTCTCAAATAATATGCTGTGTCCAGGTTGGTTCATCAGGTGCTCTGCTCTGGCTGACTTCTCTGGTTGAAATAGCCTGCAGTGCCTTTCATGTTCCTTGATTCGTGTTTGGGCAATGCTGCGTTTGGTGGTCCCTATGTAGACTTGTCCACAGCTGCATGGTATACGGTAGACTCCTGCAGAAGTCTCACCCTGGTCATTCCACAGATATATAAACCCCCTTTTTCCTAGTTCCAACAGACCTCACTACCTCTGAGGATGCTTGCTATAGATGCAGGTGAAACGTCAGGAGAAATGCCTCTAGAACACGGCTCTATAGTCCGAAAAAACCCACAAGAACCTATTCCATACTATTTTTCTCCAAAATGATAGGTGGGAAAATGGAGGACCCTAAGATTTCAAAATTACAGAAATAGTGAGTTAACACAAACTAACATTATTAAGGAAATTAAACAGCTAGGCTGTATCAAGAAGCTTTCTAAATCATTTTTAATTGACTGATTTTACTTCCAAACTTCCCACTAATTGGAGTTGTCTGAGAGGTATATACTTAAAAATCTTTGTTTGAAAAAGTTATATATCAGCATTGTGCTGTCATACCCAAGCTACTTAAATGTCTTTAGTGCTAACATGTCTTAACTTTCTATCAGCTTGGGGGATGCTGATTTGCCTTCCTGTTTAAGCAAGTAACCCCACAGAAACAGTGTCCATGCTATTGCTCTCAAGAAATGATAACGATTTATTGATTGCTCTTGGGTCTATTTCCACCCAGACACCAACTTGATTTCTCCACAACAAAGCCCATATTTAAAGTTGGAAGGTAATGAGTTCTTGAAATCACTGCTAGTGGATGAGCTAATTCTGCTAGAGCATAACTAAGTTTTCAAGAGCAAACTGATATGAAGTAGAAAAAAATAACGGCAAGTGATTTATTGAATGAAACATACCAGGTTTGATGTATTGTCGAAGGCTTTCATGGCCGGCATCACTGGGTTGTTGTAGGTTTTTCCGGGCTATATGGCCATGTTCTAGAGGCATTTTCTCCTGACGTTTCGCCTGCATCCATGGCAAGCATCCTCAGAAGTTGTGAGGTCTGTTGGAACTAGGAAAAAAGGGTTTATATATCTGTGGAATGACCAGGGTGAGACAAAGGACTCTTGTCTGCTGGAGCTAGGTGTGAATGTTTCAGCTGACCACCTTAATTAGCATTTGATGGCTTGGCAGTGCCTGGGGG